>NW_025778446.1:0-118142 GCF_021130785.1 Homalodisca vitripennis | reverse complement strand
ACACAGAGGGTTTAATAAATATCAAAATAATGTTTAACAACACTCTATAATTGCATAGAGTTTCTATGTAAAATTTTGAACATTTAATCCTATGCAGTTTTTAAGTTTTAAAAATTTCCCAAACACAAATGGAATGTCCTATACCAACAGTAACTAAAAGAGATTCGAAACAATAATATTTTTATGTAGCTTAGTTTTTCCACTTTTACCCTGTATGATATTTATAGATTTTTGCAAATAAATAACTGGAACCGAAACTGAACTAATTTGTTTCTAAAGCTTCTAATGAATTAATTATAAATTAAATCGCAGGAATAACTCATCGATGGGGAGGCCAGAGAACGGAGGGTTTCGGTGTGAAAATGATGTTTCCCGGACAGAGTGGAGGATAGAAGTCATATGTGGTCAAGTGTAACACATCCTGAGAAACTACGTCAATATTATTCCAGTTCGCTTTCAAAGTGTCTCACTTATTTTCTGAAAAGAGGGGCACGTTGATATTCAATAGAATTACACGGACATGTTTTAACAAGATAATTTTTTCTAAATATTTGATATATATGTATATGTTTCTATCAATTTTCGTGGTATTGAAAAGCATGGAGGACTTTGCTCCTAGTATCTTGTTTAATATAAGCTGGAAAAGCTTGAATTTAGTACTATATCCACTCTATTGTAAAGGTGTTTATGTAGAAGTTTAACAATTACTAACACATTTGAGATGATGCATTTGTACATACTTTTGTTTGAAAGGAGAGGTTTCATTTGTAGAATCCTTTACTGTATTATTATTAATTTACGATTGGATTTTTATCCTATTCTTATAGTGAGACGAATATTAATGAAAACTGTTATGACAAATCATAATATTTTCAAAAAAATTTTCACAACTACTAAAACTAAAAGGTGATAAATTAGTTTTCCCATGTCCTCATTTGGTGAATTCATGTCAAATGACGTGTTTCTTGTGCTCGAGTCAAATTGTTTCATTTAGAACCACAGTGTTATCTGCAAGAGTCCCAATAATGTTCTAAGTATGTTGCAAGGCGGCAGTGTCACTTGATGGGTGAGTGGACGTTTTAATAAGTGTCGTGGCGCTAAATATGGAAAGCTTCCTTTCGTTTTGTTCTGTATACACTGCCGTGGTAGCTACGTGATGTTTCTATAATGATGTGTATAGAACACACGTGGGAATACAATATTTGTTTGAAAATTTTATTCCTATTGATAAACCTATCAATTCGGCCTCTTCAAACACTAGCGTAGTTTGTTTCTTCTTGATTTTATTATATTTTAGGGAAGTTTTATGTAAACATTTAAAAACAGTGTGCTTATACGATAAAATGGATCTAGGTAACTCACAATTGTCAGTAACTCAATGAATCTTTAGAATAATGAATCCTCCCTTACATTGTGGATACTGATCATGATCTTTTTTTAATCTATTGTAATTGTTATTGTATAATGTGTACGGTTTATATTATGCGTACATCACTTTTATTAAATGATATATTAGCTGTAAGGCCTAGGCGGTCTGTTTAAGTCGATCTCTACATATATCTACGTGATTCTACGGATTTGTTTTACATAGTTAGCTTGAACACGCTGAAATAGTGTTAATCGTACACCATTTTACCATCATATACGAGTACTTCATTTTTGTAAATATACTAATATACCAAATTGAAAAATCAGTTTTAAAGATTATTGTTGAAAATGGGTGATTGTATAGATTCATAGTTATTTACCAGTGATATCTGTAAAAACACTTCATTAAATATACGTAGTGTGATTTGATTTAGTAATATTTTATATGTTATTTAGTTATGGATCTGAGAAGGTTATCTTAAGATCGTGCCGTTGTCTGTCCAAAATAGTTGAAACTTATAGATGCGTTCCTCTTAGTTCCAAGCAGAACGCGCTGATAATTTGGGAGTCTAAAGGAAAAAGGGCAGTTTGCATATATGACAAATCTTAATAGACAGTTCTAAGAGACTTAATACTTGTTATTCAGGTCTCTCAATACATCACTGAACATACAAAATTCATTATTACAAGATTCGACTGTATAAAACAATATACAGACGAATCTAATTGACTAGGTCAATTCATTTAGTGTTTAAGTAGAAAGTCTTGAATCTGCAGTAAAGTGAGAAATTATGGACCTTCTAAAAACATTAAATGTAAATCATATTGTTGAAAGTTTACCTAGGGGTTTTGTAGAAATTTCAAATGCTCAAAAGATCTGTTATGTTGTATCTCTTTATATTAAACTGAAGGCTAGTAAAAAAACTGGTATTTCCGAATATAGGTGCTTATACACTCATATCCAGATAAGGAAATTATTGGTTATAGTAAAATGTAACTTTAACCTGTACATTTGAGCAAATATTATGTATGCAGTGCTTGGTCAATACAGTAATGCAGGTATCAAAGACAAAGTTACTATCTAACTTTTATTATAAAGTTAGATAAAGTAAAGTTATAAAACGCATTTTAAAGTTGTCTTTTGATAGATGTACACTTCTCATATATATATATACTATATAATATATATATATATATAGTATTATATATATATATATTATATATATATAAATGGAAACTAATTGGACAAGTAATGAGGTTTATTATGTTACTAATGGGCATTAACGTGCCGGGTCTAATAAATTATAGTAAATATATGGTAGGTTAACTATAACGATGTATGTCTTTTATAGTTGTTACTCTAAAGCGTAGTGAATTTTGTATATATATATATATATATATATATATATATATATATATATACTATATTATATATATATATATATATTATATATATATATATATATATATATTCCTGATTAGGGCAACAAAGCAAAACCACCCAGTTGTATGACCAGATTAAAATGGCCCAAAGTAAACGCTTTATGACTAAAAGAGACTTCTCACACCCGTTATATGTACATAAGGTATATTTTCTTCCACGGGGAAACAAGGCTAATTCAACATTCACTCATTCCAGATGTGTTTCATCCTCGTGTGCAAATATTAACGGAATCTTTGCAAGGAGCAGGTATCTTTTAGTATTGTAATAAAGGCACTAAATTTTAAAAACTGCATATTTAGACTTCTGACACAAAAATTAATTGATAAAAGTTAATACAATTATTAATAAATATATATACCAAATATATGTGTATTTTTTTATCAGCTGCTCAATGGTCTGTGAACAGATGATAAAATGCTAAATTTATATATTAGATCACCAAAAATGTATAATTTATAGAATTTTAGGATAAGAAAATCTTAAAAATATGGAATTTAATTGGATTTTGAAAATTTATAAAACGGAACCTTATAATTACTCAGGTTGTTATTTAATATAGCTGAAATATTGAATTTGCTTAACAGTATTCACAAAACGATAATTGTGAAATAGTACAGTTCATTATATAATCATATTATACATCATAATATAAGATAAAGTTCACTACGTTACAAAATATAATACATTATTCTAATCAGTATTATTAAGGAACCGTAAGCTGGCCATTCCCATTGATTTGTGCAATGATCAAAGCGTTACGTAATTGGAACTAATGGACAAGTAATGAGGTTTATTATGTTACTAATGGCATAAACGTGCCGGGTCTAATAAATTATAGTAATAATGGTAGTTAACTATAAGGATGTATGTCTTTTATAGTTGTTACTCTAAAGCGAGTAGTGAATTTGTTTTTAGGAAATTCGTAATAATTAAATATATTATTTATTTGTATGTGTTTTTCAAATTTACCTATTAATATTTTATTCGATTCCTATAACGTGCATGCAGAACAACTTTTATATTTAACGAAATATCAACAAATATCTCTGAAAACTATCTAGTTCTTAGAAGTTGTGATTAGATCCCAAAATATTTTCTCTCTTACCTGTGAAACTAATGTGAACTATGTGGTTGCCTACATAAATTATATGAGTAATGTTAATCTTATGTATACAATGTTAAAATATGTATTATTTCATATTATTGGAATTCTTAAAATAATGTTGACCGTTTTAGGCACACATCATATTCAGTTTGAAAGGGTAAAACTTATCTTTATACAAGATAAGCTGTATGTCAGATTGCTTTGGCCACCCCCTTGGAATTGCATCCGTTGCAGCATATACACACATTTATGCTTTACTTTTTAATGGAAATATAAAAATGTTCACTTTATCTAAGAGAGCTTTTATAGGGAGATACGTGTGATCTATGTATTTATTAATAGCATTTTTGTTTTAATATATCTTTTTTTACATCTATCTCTTTTAATATTTATTTAATGATTTGTATTTTTCTCTTAACGTGTTAATAATTCTGATAAATCTTAACATAGCTTTCTGGTTTTAGTTACAAACATTGGTGGCTACGTGCTATCTAGTGCAAACTGTAAAAACAGAGATTATGAATATTCCCGAAAATTATGAAACATGGCTATTGTGACCATATATACCATAGCTTACGTTTTGTGTAGAAAACTTGGTTGCTCCACCGTGCCTAGATATCGTGTCTATTACATCATAGTGCACTCAAGTTTTTACCTGATGAGACTATGAGGACTACCACTTCAACTATTTATAGATTTATCTGATGTTGAAAACCGATGTAAATGTTTCGGTTGGAGCTTCTTCGCCGAAGGATTTATTTTGATCTCTTCAGACGAAAATGACTCTAGATTCTAGGAGTCGAGTCTGAGACAGTGTCAAATACCAGTGACGCTTTAATAAAACGAAGATGTACTGGGAGCTAAACTCAAATTCAATTGAATCAACCCTTCCTACCAAAGCTACGTTATGTGTATTAAAATTATGATGTGATTTTTGCATTGAAAAGGAAACTTTTACATTTAAATCAATGCGATTCATTCCCCAATAAAATTTAATTACAATAAACAGATGATGCGGTGCGAAAACACTACTTGATAAGTCTTAAATTTTATCGGTGTTTTGTTTACTGTCTTCCTGCATGTTAGGAATAGCATTTAAGAAAGGAATTCATCGAATCAAAAAAGCTGTAAAAAAATTGTCATGTGGTTCGTCTACAACCTTCGTAGGACGTGAACACGTGTCGGCCTTTCATTATGCTTGCTGGTATCTTGCCGCCCAGCTAGTTGTTTGGTAAATGGAACCTTACAACCTTGTCCACCGAGTATTCGCTCAAACGGGAGCCGCTGTATCTACTCGAAAGCGCTTGTGACACGGGGACAGGTCTCTCTCTACGTAATACTCGACAAAATAACCGCTTGCATTTCCGCTTCAAAAGTTAGGTTTTAAAAGTTGGTAAACACTAACTGATCAGACTGCACAGTATGGCAGATGCCTGGACTGGACTCCAAGAGCTTTTTGGTTATGTTTAAAACACTTTACCCCCACCCCTTCTTTTCTTCTTTCTGTTTTTAATTTTTCGTGCTTTTTACCTATCACTGTTTGCGGATTTCGGCAAAATTAAACAATTTAAACCATCTAAAACATGTTAGCACCAACAATAGTATCCTCAATCTTGGCTCATTTTCTCTACTCATAATCCACACTGAGTATTAATTTGCCCTTTTTTCCAGGAAGGTCAGAGTCATTTTAAATGAAATAATTTTTAAACATAGATTTTTATTATTCTCAAACTAATTCAACGTTAAAAAACGAACGGTGTTCAAACTTATTTTTATTTTTAATTTGAGTAAGTATCCTTATGTTAATCATTATAAATCTAGTACTTTTACCAAGACCATACTAAAATTGAAATCTCTAAGCATTAAAGAAATTGTTAAATTGATATTTATTAATTTAAAATAACAATATTGAACAGGTTTCCACAATGAATTATATATTTTTTTTGAATAAAAAACAATGATTGCATTTCATCCAGTTTTGTTATTAGGCTAACCATATGTTCTACTAATAATCTAGAGAACGAAACGTACCAATTTCGTCATCGTTGGCCGCAATTATCCATCTTGTGTAACTACCAAATGCAAGAAATCTTTTTAGCTTTCTAAGAATTTCTATAAATCTTAACCACAACAATATTTTTTCAAGACATTTTATTATTGTATAAAACATAAAAATACTGAAACCGTACATCGCCGCTCGCACACCCACAGCAAACCATCAGGGAAGCGCGCGCCCATGGTGGCGAACGGGATGCCGGATCAAAACAAAACTAGGTAAAAAAGAACACCGTGGTCAGTATACTCAGGTTCATTTACTAAGACACCGCATAGGCCTATCCAGTCAAAAATAAATATATATATATACTATAAATAAAAAAAAATAAAAAGTGCCTGCAGTAGTATACCTCAAACAATCCTCGTCAGGTGCACCTGCATACAAAAATTAGAAACGCCATAATTTGAAACAAGAAATGCCAATTCCACCCGGTATCCTTCGGCTAAGGGCGGGCTCCTAATGAAATCCAAGAAATAACTAAATAATATCTAAAACTAACTTAAAATTAAATAACAAAATATAAACTATATAAATGGCAACAATAACAATAACAAATAAATAAAGAATATGGGCAGGGTATCACAGATGTTGACTAGTAGAAATGTCCATCATGGTGGCCGTCCTTCAGCAGAGCTCAAAAGCGAAGGTTCTCTGCGACCACGCATGATGGAGAGATGGCAGCAGAAAATCAACTCATCTCCTGGACCCTGAAACCAGGTTTCAGCCTAGTACCCTTTTAAAGTTAATAATAATTAATAAATAGTTGCCAAACAATATAGATTTTTAAATAAAAGTAAAGTTGCCAAAAGTTATCTATCAAGAATTTTAAGTTAAGTTAAATTACCAAAATTTCAAAATATCACAGACCAATCAATTACTGATAAAAATTAAAATAAACCTTAATATAGAAGCTGGTAACATTAGAAAACAATAAATAAACAAGATATTCCATTTAAAAGACTACAACAATAAGTTATAAAGAAATTTATTTGAGGTATACGCAGTAGCCTACCATACGTTAACAATTTGGTTAAAACATTTTTAAAACCAGGCATTTAATGACAGAATTGGCTCAAAATTGGTGAAAAGCAGGGGAAGGGCATCCTGCACTTAAAATAAAAATTCCCAACTCAAAACAACAACCCCAAAGAAAGTTAGTATGAAAATCCCCTCTGTCACAGAACAAAAATTTAAGCGTTTTACTCTTGGTAAAAAAATTAAAATTTAATTAGAAAAAAAAAAAACTGATGGCCATAAGTAGCAGCCTATTAACCGGAATCTAAATTTAAAATTTGATGGCAGAAGGCCTAAAATTAACCAAGTAGGCTATAAGGGGGAGTTATGGGCTAAAAGACCCGAAGAAGAACGTTACATCTCTCAGAAAGGCTTAAAAATTTAGTAAAATGAACCTTCAGCAGTCTCTCTGGGTTTGTTTACAAAAGCTACATAACATGTGACACATTACAAACAATATTGGCTGCAGAATAAAAAATGAACTGTAACATATAGCCTAGGACTGGTCCTCACTGAGAGACAGAAAATTAATTTAAGCCGAATAGAAAGGGTGAAAACTAATAAAAGAGTAAGAGAATTAATTTGAAAGCCAATTTAAAAATTTAGTTAAACAGCCAGAAGTACTAAAATTTAATAAAAGGCAAAACTACAATTTGGGAAAACCATGTGCTCTTAACCTTCACAGTTTGAAAAATAAAAATAATCACTAAAATTTAAAAGAAAGCAAAAACTTACTCATCAGTGACGGGCCGTAAACTTAGCCGCACATGTCAGAAGGAGAATAGCTCAGCAAAACTAACAAACACTAAATAAACAAAATATATTAAACTGGAGCTACTCCTAAACTTGTACACCACGGCTCGGAGTCTTTGCCACTCTACCGGAAAGGCCAAACGCCTTCAAATGGTCAGTGGCCTCTGCAGCCAATAAACCACACACACATACACTATATAAAACACACAATGAGCGGGGAGATATAGGTATTGACCCGGTTCAGACTCCCCCCCCAAAAGGAGGAACTCCCCTCTGTTAATTTCTTCAAAATGGAGAACCCAAACGAAATGCCTCTCCCCCCAATGGTTGAAGAATTATAAACCGGAAACCCTGAAGTCTGCAGAAGGGAAAACCAAGAAAATCCAGTTGGAGGCAAGAAATCACTCCAAGAGTTGCGTGGGTACAAAGAAGAAAACAGGAACCTTGATCAGGAAGAAGGAGCAGAGGTGATCAGGCCTCTGGACCTAAAACCCTCCCGCACAGACTAAAGAGAAATCACGGATGACTCCGGCAAGGCTTCAGATGGGATATGTGCGCCTTCCTGAAAATCTTCCCGGACTGAGGATCTCCCAGTCGGGGCAGTCACCAGAGTCAGAAACTTCAAGATGCGGTGGGGACCCAGTCCACCTGTAGCAAAGTTTAGCAGCTCTTTTATCCACAGCCGAACTGACTGGGTGAGGCCTTGCAGTAAACTAGATCCCCCACCTGGAAGGGAATTGGCATACGACCTCGGTTGCACTTCCTCCTTACTAACTCCCTAGCCCGAATGAGATTCCGCCTGGCTGCCTCCCAAGTGGCTTTCACATTGGGAGTACCAGGAGGTGGCAGAAGATCGCTTAATTTTCCAAAGGTTCGCCAAAGGGTTGTTTGGCGGAAAGCCAAATAATAACTCGAAAGGGTACCGCCTTGTGACTTTCATGCTGGGCCGTATTAAAGGCAAATTGGATCCAAGTAGTTGTTGATCCCAGGTGGTCTGATTTTCCGCATGAAAGGCAATGAGAGCAGATCGAAGATTGCGATTAAACCGTTCGACGTGAGAAGGCTGAGGATAGAAAGGGGAAGTAGTCACATGGCGGATTCCGTGCCCAAAGCACATTCTTTTAAAGATATTGGAGACAAACTGTGAACCATTATCGGAAACTAAGGTGGCGGGGATTCCAAAGTGTTGAAAAAAATGGTTACGAAGTGCTTGCACCGTGAGCTGCGCGGTAGCACTCCGCAGTGGGAACAACCAAACAAACTTGGAGAAGGCATCCACACAAACAAGTAGGAACTTATTTCCAGACTTGCTACGCGGGAGAGGCCCAACATAGTCCAATGAAAACCTTCTCCAAAGGTTTTTCCGCCACCTCAGATGACAAAAGACCCAACTTGGTATTTTGAGCGGGTTTGCTTAGCGAGCACAGTTCACAAGAACGTACTCGAACTGCAATATCCCGGTCCATACCTTTCCAGATGAACTGATCCCTAATCTTCGCGATGGTCTTATGAATTCCTAGATGTCCGCCCACAGGAGAAGAATGAAAATACTGAAAGACCATCGGTACAAGAAAGCTTGTCAGCACTAACTTAGGTTTTCTCCGCTGCTTGTCACGGCAGCATAGAGCACCTCGGTACAGAAAATAAGGAGGGTGGGCACCTCCGTTTTTAAGCTCATTGATGATAGCAGTCAGCTCGGGATCCTTAAGTTGGTGTGGAACAATGTCCGAAAATGCCAGAGGAAAAGTCTAGGAGCACGCCAACAACATGGCGGCTCTGATAAATTCTGGTGGTCGTTGGGTAAGTGATTACATGCGTGACAGAGTGCCCGCTATGATATTTTGGGTGCCTCGCACGTGCTGCACTGTGAACTTAAGGGCAGAAATTTGGACTACCCAGCGACCAATCTTCCCGAGCTGACGGGGGTGGGCAAGGAGCCAAGAAAGTGCTTGGTTGTCGGTTTCCAACAAAAATTCTTTATGTTTCTAGGTAACGCCTGAACTTATTAATTCCAAACACGACAGCCAAACATTCCAGCTCATAAAACAGAACAACTCTTCTTCTCACAAGGGGTTTAACGTGCGTGAAGCATAAGCTATGGGCTGCCGGATACCATCTACTTCTTTGTGATAAAACAGCAGCAACGGCTAAGGAGGAAGCATCAGTTTGCAAGACGAACTTACGACTGAAATCAGGCATAGCCAAGACTGGAGGCTGCATCACTGCCTCTTTCAGCTGCTCAAAAGCAGTCTGTTGCGCTTCACCCCACTCAAACTTGGCACCCTTTTTCCTAAGAGAGTTCAGAGGGGCCGCCACTTCAGCAACATTGTGGATGAAACGACGATAAAAAATTTATCATTCCCACAAAACGGGCAATCCCCTTGGCATCCTTAGGAGGAGGAAACTCCCTGATTGCCTGGGTTCTCTCTGGATCAATACAAACACCTCGAGAAGAGACAAGATGACCCAGAAACGATATTTCAGGCTGAGCAAAAACTCAACCCTTTTAGGATTGACGGTAAGGCCAGACTCTCGCAGCCTAGTTAGAACTTCCTCTACGATGAGTCAAGTGCTCCTCATAACTCTCACTGTACACAAGCAGGTCATCCAGATAGTTGAACACGAACTTAAATTTGACATCATGAAAGAATAGAATCCAGGAGTCTGGTGAGTGTTTGGGCCCCCACAGCCAAGCCCATTGGCACTCGGGGTGAACTGGTACAAATTCCAAGGCACACAAAAGGCAGTGAGAGGTCGAGACTCGTGTTTTAGAGGAATCTGATGATATGCCTGATTAAGATCAAAAAATGGAGGAAACACTTGGCCCTTACCAAAACCAGTCGAAAGCAGAATTGCAAATCGGGGAGAGGCACGGAGTCCAATTTCTATCTGAGCATTGAGCTTTCGATAATCCAGGACCAATCTGGACTTCCCATTAGGTTTCGGCACTAGAAACGCTGGACTGGAAAAATTTGAGCAAGACGGCTCGATTACCCCACTCTTTAAGTAAATCATCAATCATATTTCTCAGAATTTCCATCTTGGGCGGAGCAAGCTTATATGGGATGGGAACGTACAGGACGGGTGTCTGTAAGACGAATCTCGTATTCCAAGAGATTGGTCGTGCCCAGTTTGTCAGTTAGGACTTCAGGAAAACTGGAACAAATCTGCCTTATGTCCTCCAGCCTCTTTCGGCGTAAGATGTCCTAGTTGGTCAGGAGGAGTCAAGCTCTTATCTTCCATCTCTAAGGCAGCAGTCCCACGAGACTCGACATCTGAAAAGGGAACGAGCACCCGCCTGGCGAAAGCAAAGAAAAACATGACTGGAGGCCAAAATCCAAAATCATGCCAGTTTTTCCGATAAAATTCTGCTCCCAAGATGAAAGGGAAAAGTCAGGTCCTTAGCCACCAAAAAGCTCCAATCCCAAGAGAAATAATTAAATTTTGATGTGAATCTGGGCACTACAGATAATAGGTAAAGGTGTGCGTGAAGCAGTCCAGCAGATAAGTGAACTAGGCTCAACCTGCCGTATTAGCCCAGAGGATTTTAGATCTTCAAAAAACGGACAAAGAAATCAGGGCTGCGTGCTGACCCAGAATCAACCAGGGCCTTCTGCACTCCACATTCCCCACAAGTACATTCCAGTTGTGGGCAGGTTGAGCGGGCAGCCCTTACTCCCTGCGCAGCCAGAGCAGCAACCTCCCCTCTCGGCCAACGATGATAACTGTTCCCAAGTCTATTTCTTTCTGTTTTCTTTCTGTTCTGCATTAAACCAGCTACCCTTTTACCATCAAAATCAGGTACATATTTTGCCCTCAAAAATTACCTTTACGGCTACCGAGTCGGGCTTACTCGTCCGCAAGCTTACTAGTTTTTTTTATTTAAGTGGACAATCTGCCGGTCTAATATGTCCCACTTGCTTGCAGCCATAACAGGTAGGAGGCTGCCATACGGGAAGGAGCAGCTGCTGGCTCAGAACTGCACCGGAGCATGGACCGGGCCCGGGAGGCAAGTGAGGAAGATGCCTCGACATGGCCTCCCTTTGATCATCCCGCATCCTGAACCCCTCTAGACGATGATGGAGAGGCGGTCCAAATCCGCAAAAGATGCGGGACGGCTACAAAAAATCAAACGGGAGCGTTTCTTCAGGTTTAATGCCCTCCAAAATAAGGCTCACCAACTCCGTTTCGCTCAAGCTCAAGCGCAACACCCGGGCTACATCCCGTATCTCCCCGACAAAATGGCTCAACGTCTTCGTCTGGTGCCTGAGGACGGTAAAACGCGTTCCACCCGCAAGCGCTCCCTAACCCGAGCAGGTACAAAGAACTCCAAGATCTCGGGCGTGGAACTGGTCAAAGGTGGCACCTCTCTTAAGGCAGTCTAGAAGGCGATCAAAAAGCGGCCTTAAGGGAAAACTGCGCTAAAATCTGCATAAGCATGGCATCTGTCACACCAGGAAATTCTCTTAGCTTAAAAACTTCCAGAAGGAAATGGATAAGTAAATTAGTGTCAAGCCCATCAACTCTGGGGAAGTGTTTGTAAAAACACTCCCCAAAGGATGGGGCAGTTTGCCAAAGCTAGAAAAGGAAGGCACAACTATAGATGATGCCTCACCACTACCCATCGGGAGACATAGAGTAACTCTGGGAGGCTCGAAAGAAAGAGCCGGTGGATGGTTAGCAAAAGTAATGGTAGTGGGAACCTCCGTTGGAGTGACAGCGGTAAATAGTACCCCCTTCTCTTTTCACCGAGCGCACCTCACTCAAACCATCTAAGGCTTGTTTTAATTTGTTTACTGGCCGAAAAAGCCCAACTTTTAATATCAGAGTTTAAAACTAGGAGCTGACATAAGTAAAACTATTCTGTCACGCCAATGTAAAAGCTGAGATGGCCAATCTAGCCTTTGCTGACCCGCGACATGGGAAGTGACTCAAATTAAATATCGTCTTCTAATTCCTCCATGCGGGTTTTACAAAACTCAAATTCTGTGTTAATTTGGAACTCTGCATTCCAGCTGCGGTCCAACGCTATACAAGCCCGTAATTGAGCTCTTAATGCCCTCACATCTCCCTCGGGCTTCTGTCCCTCTCGCCAGGACCTCAAAAACCAACTCGGGCTTGCGTAGAATGTTCAGGCACCAGGGAAAACGCCATAACCAAACAATTAAGACAAATAAATACCACAATAAACAACAAAGCGTACGCAACAATTACTTAGTAACCTAAGTGGACTCAACTCACAAAAGGCTTACACTGACGAGGTCCAAGTGAAGAACTTAATACCCGCTACCTAATAGAAGGATACCCTGCAAATATACACTAACCACAACCTACAAACACAGAAGCAATAAATATAACAAAACAACACATGATAGGGGAGAAGTAGAGTACAGTTAGATAAATTTAGCGGTTAAGCAATTTAGAGTCCCTTGCTCCCTGCAAAGGGTAAGTCTGCAGGAAGCAAGACACTAAACCAATTCCACCCGGTATCCTGTGCTAGGGCGAGCTCCTAATTTAAAAAAAAAATGTGTACTCTAACCTCCCCCCTACCTAACACTAACCTACACCAACAAACAAAACCAGAACTGAGAGACAGCTGAGAGAGCAGCTAACCACGCTCTGCTACCATTGAAACCGTACATCGCCGCTCGCACACCCACAGCAAACCATCAGGGAAGCGCGCGCCCATGGTGGCGAACGGGATGCCGGATCAAAACAAACTAGGTAAAAAAGAGAACACCGTGGTCAGTATACTCAGGTTCATTTACTAAGACACCGCAATAGGCCTATCCAGTCAAAAATAAAATATATATATATACTATAAATAAAAAAAAATAAAAAGTGCCTGCAGTAGTATACCTCAAACAATCCTCGTCAGGTGCACCTGCATACAAAAATTAGAAACGCCATAATTTGAAACAAGAAATGCCAATTCCACCCTTATCCTTCGGCTAAGGGCGGGCTCCTAATGAAATCCAAGAAATAACTAAATAATATCTAAAACTAACTTAAAATTAAATAACAAAATATAAACTATATAAATGGCAACAATAACAATAACAAATAAATAAAGAATATGGGCAGGGTATCACCAGATGTTGACTAGTAGAAATGTCCATCATGGTGGCCGTCCTTCAGCAGAGCGCAAAAGCGAAGGTTCTCTGCGACCACGCATGATGGAGAGATGGCAGCAGCAGAAAATCAACTCATCTCCTGGACCCTGAAAACCAGGTTTCAGCCTAGTACCCTTTTAAAGTTAATAATAATTAATAAATAGTTGCTAAACAATATAGATTTTAATAAAAGTAAAGTTGCCAAAAGTTATCTATCAAGAATTTTAAGTTAAGTTAAATTACCAAAATTTTCAAAATATCACAGACCAATCAATTACTGATAAAAATTAAAATAAACCTTAATATAGAAGCTGGTAACATTAGAAAACAATAAATAAACAAGATATTCCATTTAAAAGACTACAACAATAAGTTATAAAGAAATTTATTTGAGGTATACGCAGTAGCCTACCATACGTAACAATTTGGTTAAAACATTTTTAAAACAGGCATTTTAATGACAGAATTGGCTCAAAATTGGTAAAAAAGCAGGGGAAGGGCATCCTGCACTTAAAATAAAATTCCCAACTCAAAACAACAACCCCAAAGAAAGTTAGTATGAAAATCCCCTCTGTCACAGAACAAAAATTTAATAAGCGTTTTACTCTCTTGGTAAAAAAAATTAAATTATTAGAAAAAAAAAACTGATGGCCATAAGTAGCAGCCTATTAACCTGAATCTAAATTTAAAATTTGATGGCAGAAGGCCTTAAAATAACCAAGTAGGCTATAAGGGGGAGTTATGGGCTAAAAGACCCGAAGAACGTTACATCTCTCAGAAAGGCTTAAAAAATTAGTAAAATGAACCTTCAGCAGTCTCTCTGGGTTTGTTTACAAAAGCTACATAACAAGTGACACATTACAAACAATATTGGCTGCAGAATAAAAATGAACTGTAACATATAGCCTAGGACTTGGTCCTCACTGAGAGACAGAAAATTAATTTAAGCCGAATAGAAAGGGTGAAAACTAATAAAAGAGTAGAGAAATTAATTTGAAAGCCAATTTAAAAATTTAGTTAACAGCCAGAAGTACTAAAATTTAATAAAAAGGCAAAACTACAATTTGGAAAACCATGTGCTCTTAACCTTCACAGTTTGAAAATAAAAAATAATCACTAAAATTTAAAAGAAAGCAAAACTTACTCATCAGTGACGGGCCGTAAACTTAGCCGCACATGTCAGAAGGAGAATAGCTCAGCAAAACTAACAAACACTAAATAAACAAAATATATTAAACTGGAGCTACTCCTAACTTGTAACACCACGGCTCGGAGTCTTTGCCACTCTACCGGAAAAGGCCAAAACGCCTTCAAATGGTCAGTGGCCTCTGCAGCCAATAAACCACACACACATACACTATATAAAACACACATGAGCCGGGGAGATATAGGTATTGAACCGGCTCAATACCATCTAAGTTTTGCTGTTTAGATATTTTAACAAAGTACACTTATAGGTATTACAATAAGTAGATCCATTAATTACATACAATTATACATTCTTCACAACTTTTAAAAATGAATATAAAATTTCATAAAATATTTCCCAATAGATTACTCGTTTGGAGAACGGATTTATTTTGTGGAGCCAGATTTTTATTTTCAATGGAAGACTCCCGCTTTTTATTGGATAATGCAACGTTTGATTACAGAGGAAGATAACTAGCAACTCACCGTAATTATTATCTAAATTGTTCCGTTGAAAATCATCACAAAAAAGGACCACATGACATCTCGGACTCAGATACGAAGAATATATTTTAGGTATGATCTGGAAGACACTTATTGACTATCTTCTTTAATAGCATTTCATATATTCTTTTTGTAACCTTTAATAAGAAGTGCTCGTGAATAAATGTACTTTTATTTATTTATTTTTCTATTCAATTATTAAACACCATTTCTGTCTATGGATCAAATTAAATATATAAACGAATAAAAATTGACTATTAATACGAGTATATCTTATAAAATAAAACATTTTACATGTTTGGGCTGAGCATTTACAAATTCTATCGCTCAAGGGAACGGAAACAATATGTATCTACGTCTTTTTCGTTTGTCTATCTCTCTGTCTCATAACCTGTAGACATAAATGTATGCATGAAGCTTCATTGCTATATAAGCAAAATTAATTCGACGATTGAACATGTAAGAAAGGCCACGTGGCACTAAGATCACCTCTGTACTCATATATGTAGCACAAATATAGAAAATAGGACTATTATTTCATAGGATTGTTAGCGTTAATCATTTCTAAATAGGCCATATGGTAAACCTTTATGGCAAGAATAAATGGCATAGTAAATTAATTTTGTAAACAAACTATGTATATGTATATTCATTTATATTAAACTGGCAAAATAGCAAGAAATCTAGCATAATGAATGGGCTATGTACGTGTAATAATTTTGAATGCAACCTCAGCAAGAACCATTATGCGGCACTGTGTGTCGTAATGCTATCTTATATATATATATCATGTCTTAAATCATGTCTTTTGAAATTTCTTTATTATTATTTCCCATACCCATTTATGTTCACATATTTAGGAATTGTTCAGAAATCAAAATGTAATGAAAAGAATGTTTGATATTTGTAATACATTTCACGTTGTTCATAAAATTTGGTGGTGTCTGTTTCATTTCCTGTAAATAAAACTAAAAAAACGTAGCCAAGTGTTCTCTGTATGTGTTTGTACTTCTAAATAAAAATATTGATTTCACCCACGAAAAAGTTTATTTATATCTCTGGTAAGGCATACATTACATAACATACCTTGAACTAAAGTGCGATATACTTTAAAGTATATTTTTGTATTTGAATAAAAGACCGAGAGCAACGTACGAAGAAAGAGCAAAATAGTTATTATTTTTTTATTAAAATGTACGGAACATGGAAAATATCGTTTTTAGGCATATTACCGACGGTTTAATCATACCGAGTTAGCAGTTCAATGTAAACAGAATCCAAAATCAGAAACAAAAACGAACAGTTTTGTTCCCTGTAAAGTTTTATTGATCAACAATCAAGTTTAAATTTTTTTTGAATAGTTTTAAATTCTTTATAACTCCTTAATATTAATTACGTTCCTATTCTGATTTGTACTGTCATGCTTGACGTGATTCTTGTACTTGTGATTGTGCTCGGGACTTGCACACTAACTGCACAGAATGGCAGATGCCTGAACTGGACTCCAAGCGCTATTGGGTATGTTTGAACCCTTTTCTCCTCCTTCTTTTCTTATTCATGTTCTGCATTTTCCGTACTTATTACTGTTTGCGTATCTCGACAAAAATGAAACAATTTAAAACCATCTAAAACATGTTAGCACCTTAATATTATCCTTAATCTTGGCTCAAGTTCTTTACTTATAATCCACACAGGGTATTTGCCTTTTCCCGGGAAAGACACAGTCGGTTTAGATAAAATCAATTGTACATAGAGTTTTGATATTCTCAAACTAAATTTGACGTTAAATAGGAACGATGTTAAAGCTGATTTTTATTTTTTATTTCAGTAGATATCGTTATGTTAAATCGTTATAAATTATATACTTTTACCAAGGCTATGCCAAATGGAATGCTTAAGCATTAAATAAATTTTTAAATTGATATTTTAAATTAAAATAAGAACATTTGACAGGTTATCCATAATTTAATTGTATTTTCTCAAATAAAAAAATTGCATTTTATCTAGTTTTTTTTATTAGGGCTAACAATATGTGCTCTTACTAATATAGAGAACAAAATATACCAATTTTAAGTGTCATCATGGGCCGCAATTATTATCCGTCTAATGTAACAAACAAATGCAATAAATCTTTTCAGCTTTCTACGAATTTCTAGAACTCATATCCACAACAATATTTTTCAATAAAATATGCATTATTTTCTAAACATAAAAATACCATCTACGTTTTGCTCTTTAGATTTTTACAAACTACAGTTATCTACAATTAGGAGATCCATTAATTAGAAATATACATTTTTCAACGATTTATAAAAATTTTAAAAAATATACAATTTCATAAACTATTTACCCAATAGATGAATCGTTTGGGAAACGGATTTATACTCTGGAACCAGATTTTTATTTTCAATGGAAGAATGTTTTAAAAATAAAATTCCGCTTAATCTAGCGGAATCTAGTTCGAATCAAAGGTTTTATTGGATAATGCAAAATTTGATTACATTCGAAGAAGACTAGCAACTCACTGTAATTATTATCTACATTGTTCCGTTGAAAATCAGTTATCTCCAAAACGGACTAAACCTTTAAGAAAATGTCCATCAACAAAGCTCTTGTAACCTACGTAATTACAGGGTAAATAATGCTTTTTAATTAGTTTGTCCTAAATTTACCTAGTTACAAAGGTATTATAATTACGTTTTATACAAACTTTCAATTAAGCTGTGTAATTTAAATCCAACATTTTACTTAAAGCTTAATTAAATGTTCATATCATTTTATTCCATTCGAATTTATACTGGATCACTATTTGAAACAGGATTAATTTAAATCTGTTTAATCTTACTAATAAATCTGAAAATTGACTACCGTTATAAATTAAATTATAATTTATCTCCCAAACACTTTAATAATTTAATAAATGATTAAATTACAGAGTGCCGAGTTAAGTGGTTATGTTACTCAAGGCGGGTAATAATACTTGATGGAAGATTGCAGGTCATCCCCTCCTAGCCTTTATCGAATTTTTCTATTATTAGCTTTATTATTAATAATAATCTTTTTTTAAGTGGATTAAACATTAAAAATATAACTGTATTTTGTTATAATCGAAATATTGTTTTGCGTCATGACTGTAGGTTTTCAAATGTAAACGATATTAAACGAGTATAATTATTTAAACCATATCTGTAGATAATGTTTACTGTAATCAGTGGTTGAATTTACATAAAATGAAAAGACTTTAAACAAACAGTGTTATTTACCTTGTAAGTCACTTATTCACTTAAGACTCGTCAAAAATATTGTGTTGTAATAAAAGTATAACATGTTTCGGACAATGGCAAAAATGAAACACAGCATTGTATTTCGTAAAATAAAACACTACATTTCGAGGTTTGGGATCTGTTAACTCCTTCAATTGTTAAAAAACCTTAACGAATAAGTTTAAGCAAGGAAAAACTATAAAAACAATTTAACGCGTTACATTCTGTTATCCTCTAAATCATTCATCGTAAATAATAAATTATTCAACGTGGCTAAATTATTGTTTGAGTTCAGCTAATAGTTTGCTGTTCATAAAAATTAACCATTTTAAATAACGAATAATTCCACTTTAAAAATCTTAGATGATGTTACACAGAGTATAATATTTACCTTTTAATGGTCATAAATATATGCTCATCCTTGTCATTGATCAAAGTTTTGTAGTTTAATGTTTGTAACTACTAAAATTCTACAAATACTTTAAGACTCTTGTTAATTTATCTTATTTTATTTTGTTAACAGAAAATACGCAGCTTATTGATATAAAACGTGCCTGGACAAGGAGTTATTTTTAAGAGGCAGAGGAATGGACGAATAAATAAATAACTTCTTAAACCTCAACGAATTATAACAAAAAACATTAAGGTAATTAGAAAAAAGACTATATAAATAAAATACACAGTCCGGGCTCTCATTAGTATATAGTAAAATCACGATATAAAATTTTCAATAACTAATTATTGAAATATGGAAACCACAGCCAAATTATATTACTTCCCTACTTATTTTCAAACAAGTCTAGAGAGAAAGCTTCTGACCAGACCTACACTTTAGAACTTGTTTGTTCAATGGCTAAGTGCTTTGTTTACTAACAGGAGCATCTGCGCACCCATTTCATTAAATAAAATTTTACAGTGTATAGAATGATTCTAGAGAGTATTTATTGGTAGCTTATTATAAGTAATGTTTACATAGATTGTTTTACTCAAACATTTACAACAAACAAGCTGACCCGGGCACGCTTCCCTGCGGATTGGTTATTATATGTATAATATAACCAATTAAACGGCTGGTTTGCTGTATTTTTAGGCCTCATTCTCTAAATGTATGTACGAATACATGCTACCAGTCACCCACGACTTCGCCTGAAATTTCATAGGATTTGCACGTGTTAGAGTGATTTATGTTTCTGTTGCCCTGTTTGACAGATGTAAGCGATAATACAATCGGGACATTAAAATCTTACACCCTACAAATTCTTCAATATTTTCTCTAGTTTTTTTGTTTTAGGTCCAAGGAAGTCCTGAGTGCGGTTGGAGGGCTCGTTAAAAGTTGGTTAAGAATAAGTTGGTTAAGAACATTTATTACCACTTATCTCTCATTTAACTGCTTCTTTATGTACCTTTTGTCGATGAACACATGAGCCATCTTAACGGCAAAATCAGAGTTGGAATTGCATAGGTAGAATTGATGTATGTAAATAATCCAGGTCTCAGCTCCAATTAAAGTACACCTTAGTTTAAAACTAATATCCATATTGTCTTAATATTAAAACCTTAATTATCTATTTCTCATATATTGTTTTGAATTCAAAACCATTTGAACGTCAAATTTAATTACAGATTATTATTTAAACAGATTTTAACTCTATTTCTCAGATAATTTTGGAAAATAAAGTTCCTATATCTCAAAAATATATCAACGGTTGTCGTCAGCAAATACCGTAATGTTTTCGTTGTAAAGTTACTATTCTGTTGGTCGTAACTATAGTTTTATTTTGAATTGTCTTCACTTGTAAAGTGCATAACACTTATGGGTTAATATTCATGCACATATGATTCTAATACTTATATAGTGTATACTGTGTGGAATCTTAGTTAAAATAGTCAGAATTAAAATAGTTTTTCCAACGTTACTTATCACCATCACAGAAACTGGTATTTTCCGTTTCTTTAGGTTTAAAATCTCACAACGTAAGAATAAGCATAAAAAATAGGTATCTACTGAAATGTGGCGATAAATACAACTAAGATAGATGTTGAAGCCGATAAAGCTATACGTCAATAATACAAGCATCAAATTCAGAACAACTTACAATTTCGTTACCTAACATATTTGTATTTTAGGTCTTCATTCTCATTATCTAATAAAGTTGAAATTTTTGCTTATAAAGGTCAGTAGACTAAATATTAACTTAATAATTGCGATCAATAATCCTTTATCTATAATTCTATAATTTAAATTATAGTTTTGTTGTTGTTTATTTATAGTGTTTTAGTAAACTAGGTAAGGCATGTTTACAATATGTTATGTCTAGACAAACGAAAATAATAGAATATAAATTTTAAAATTGTCTTTTTATATTGCACATTAATAACACTTAATTTTTAATTAGACTTAATTTTTTACGCAACACTCCACGTATTCAAATTACAGTAGTCATAAATGAAAATCCCAGGCGTTAATTTGATCTGTGTATTTAACATCAATTAAATTATGCTGTTTAAATAATTACGTAGAGTCAATTGGTGACTAAATCCCCTTCTTTTACAGAAGAAGAGGGAGATTTAAATGTAGATGAAGATGTTTCTGAGAAACAAGAGCTCACACAGTGCCAACAAATAACAAAGTAGCAGTCCCTACTGCGGTCATAGGTAATACTGATAGTGTATCGGAAAGTAAATTAATGTGAGAGTAACGGAGAGATAATGATAGTGTGGTGTCTGAAATACTTACCTATTTTAATATTCCATATTTACATAGTAGGATAGAAACACATTCCGCGTGATTTTACGGAGACCCTGTAGTTCTTCTACCTGGCTGTCTCCCAAGATCATGCCAAATACTCGCCCAACACTGTAAAACGCTGAGAATCTAAAAAAAGAGTTTTATGAGGAAGATGAGTACCAAGGGAACTTGACCACTTGCAGAAGACACTGGATGTGAATGTCTGAATCTGACGCTGTCTAAAAAGGCAAATACGCGTAAACTACCGTCCAGTTGGAGAATCTAAAAAGATAATGTGGGAACAATTTACATTTGACATTTAAATTTTAATCTGACTTAATATTTGATATGATATACTGTAATTTAATTGACTGTAAACATCAGTAAATCTCGGACTTAGGCTTCTTGTAAAGTAATGGGATTAACGCTTGATTGCGTTTAGTCTAACTAGTTCTGATGTTAGCGACTTTGTTATTAGTAGTGTGGTCACATGTATGACGACAGTGCTGCATATATCACCACAGAATACGGTTACCATGCGGTCTGTCGTAAATTTGAATCTGGTGAGTTGCAGTACACTTTATTAGAGAATTCCTGTGCCACCATTTCTATCACTGAGTGTGGTTCAGCCTCTAGCGTGTGGTTTTACTGTTTAGCATCATTTATGTCTTTTCATATACAATTTTGTGATTTTTTGACACTACACAGTCCCCATTAAAATTACTATCTTCAAATTTGGACCAATCTTTTCATATTTTAAGTTATCTGTGAAATGTTGTAAACTGGTTTAACTGTAATGGATTTTTACCAAGAAACATTTGTTTCGTTCCAAAGAAAAAAATAAACATAAGCTGTTATGTATGGTTATAGCTTTTAATCTAGAAAAAAAGAATTATATACACCAAGAAATAGGTATATATTAACTGATGGTAAAAAAGTGTACCATGGACCCAATTTAAGAGTAATTCCAAAAGTTGTATAAATAATCAAATAGTTTTGCCAGATTTAAACATTTCGTAAACTTCTTATTTACAGATTTAAAATGCTTTACTCCCATAACTTAAATTAAATTCAGGATGTCCTAGTCTCATGTAAGTTTTCTCACACTGATAGACACATTGTTTGATCTCCACCTGCAACTTTGTGACTTACACGTTGACTTACATAGTGACTTAATAATTGTGACGTCATTATTGCAACGTCATATATTTCATTTTATTTTGTGAATGTCTCACACACTATATACATTTTTAAATTTTAATTTCCTAAGTTTTCTTTGAAAACAAAAATTATTGTAAAGATAATACGCTTATTCTTTTCTCTTTTGATGTTTAAATACGTACATTAGTACGTGGATAATGATTTAAAATACCATATATACTACATATAAGAGAATAAACCATAAAACACTCAGGTTTTTCATCATTTTGAAAATCAATACTTATTTATGAAATACAAACTCGGTACTGAAATGAATTATAAACTCTGAGAAACAAAAACAAATTAAGGAAAGTGAAACCTTAAACAATCCCTCTTGAAACGTAATTTTTATTGTTTGTCGAATCAAAAAGGAAAACAGCATCTGTCAATTTCCGTTTTCATTTTGGGTTCCATTTTCATGTCTTACTTAGGAGTATATAAGTGTTATATTTTCGTTTAGTTTGATACTTTCTTATACGCAGGTATGGACTATTCTTTGATTTTTGTTTTGTTTTGTTTTAAACAAGCTATATGCGTTTGTTAATACGAATCTTTATTGAATAAGTTGTTCTCTGAGTAAGCCTAATTGCTATAAAAAGTAAATCTGTCACTAACCCTATGTCGTTTCAATTCCTCATTGTAAGGCTACTAACAACATTTAAAAGCTGGAAGGGATTAAATCTATCACTGTAAATAAATTTCTTTAAAAAATTTAACCCACTTAAAATCCAAATAACAATGGTTTCTCTGCTTTAACATCGCTATGTCGAAAGTTGGTTAATATTAGTGTACAGATTTATATGATTGTTATCACATGTGATATTAGGAGATGTGCTGCAGGTGTGTTGCCATTTTATAGCACATGTACTAAATAAGAGTATTTTGTGTATGTTTACTCCTTTTTAGTGCACGATAATGTCTATATTTAAGTACACAATATACGAAAACATAATACTCTAACGATAGTTAAATTCAATGAATACTTAAATTACTAAAACGTAATAGCTTAACCACAAATATGGAACTCATTGTTTATAAAGCAAAATGTCACAAAAACGTAGTAGAAACTAGCATAGTTTATACATATTATTTCATATGAAATTTTAAAATTTATCTAAGTAAAATAATTAGATCTTTTTAAAGTTTTATCCAATGGAAATATTCGGATTTCTCCCTCCCACACCTTTAACCTTGAATTGAATAACTTAGCTATTAGAGATGTGGGTATGAATAAAAACAATTTTCTGGGTAGGAATGACTATCTATATACACAACATAGAATTAAATTCTGCTGAAAAGGATTTATCCTTCATAATGTCATAGATCATTCTTTTAATACAGGGTTTTAAGTCGACTATACATAATGAATTCAAATATAACTATTTTCTATCATAATAAACTAAACAATTCAAGATCTTATCTAATTGTTGTAGCTGATATAAACAATGGTCGAATTGTGTGGTAGATGGAGTATTAAAATTACCCATATTTAAAATTATAGTTATTAAAATCATTACCTCTTTTGGCATGCAACGGATTTATGTTTTACACGGGGAAAACTTAGTTTCGCGGCTCGCATATTTATGTTTTCCACATGCTTTTAAAATATAATGACAGATTTACCGAAACGTAAAAAAACCGTTACATAATAATCTGATCTGAACTAACAAAAGTTGACGGTAATAAAAAATGTGATAGGAGAGATTAAATTGGAAGTATAACCCACATTTACGTGCAACGTTATATGTTATAAGGAAAATAACAAAACCGTTTCTAATATAATGTAGAAGTGTTTTAACAATTAATTGTTTTCTAACGGTTCGATCTTTTTACTCGTACTATTGTTGACGTAGATGTTGTCCGAAATATTGCATCATCTAGATCTATCCTCCTTCTGAAGACTTTACTTCGAAACTGCATTTTGCAGGTTATGTTACTTAAGCTAAGTTTAAAGCTGTAAAAATTTACGAAATCAATCCATACTCTGCTATTAGTAGTTATGTTCATGTAGTAGGTATGAACACACATAAAACCCTTCCAACGCCAATCAACCGTTCCAAAAACACGAACAGATCTGAATAAATCCTACGAACTACTAATTTATGTATTAATGAATCCAAAAATAAAAATTATTAAATTACGGCAGTATAAATAATTTAATAGTAGTATTTAAAACTCATCGGTTTCTAAATAGAATTTAAGCACGGTTAATATTGATTCCTATTCCATTTCATAACTAGTTTTGTCCTGACCAGATTTAAAAAAGGATTTAAAATAAATTGATTATATCTTTTCTTGCTAACAAAGCTGTAGCTGTAGTCATAGTGATACAATTACAATAGAATAAATTGGAAGAAAGTTTATATAACTTTTCTATTATTGCATTATTGTTAGATTTACAAGTATTTACTTCGTTACTTTCCTTCGACCAAAGTATGTACTTACTTAGCTCGATACCGTAGTTACTTTAGTTACCTAATAAAGCAAAAGGATTTTTTTGTAACCTTTGTTTCTTAAACTTTTTATGTCCAGCTACGTACCATATAAATATGATACTTCAATTATTTAAATTACTGTGGTTACCGTAGTAAATTTTCAATTTAAAGTATTAAAGTTTTATGAAAATATAAAAAAAGTAATAAGGAGGAAATGGTTATCAACAATTGCCAACACATGCCGCGATAGCAGGAACAACTTACAAACTAATATTACAGAAACTTGCAGACAGCTATCAGCAGCTGAGAGAGCATGGAGCAGCAGTACAACTTTGCTGACGTCATTTACTTCCTCAACCTGGCACTTGTTAGCACTCGCCTTACATCGCTTCAGATACAATATACTGGTTTTCCTATATACATATGGTTCATTGCACAATAGTCGATAGAATAAAAACAGTCATGGAGTAATAAACTATATTTATAGTATAGGATGAAAAATAATTTAAGAAAATTATATGTGTTCAAATAAAATGTTTCTTAAGGAGGTTAAGTGTTTTCACAAATCAAAATATGACATTCCCTCCAGTCATCTTTTACGTGCATACGGTAAAACACAAAATTTTCTGCAACGGTCTTTATCTGATTATAATAAAATACCCCAAATTCTGCTTGAAATATCTGACATTTTTGAGGAACTATCAAAATTTTTTATTTTTTTAGAGTTGAGGTAAGTAAGGTCACGTCCTCTTTAGATACACGAAGGTACGGATTACAGGAAAGTACAGTACAGAAAGATATAGGCGGGCATAAGCAGACAAAGCAGGTACGGGTGGGTACATGCAGGTTCAGGCAGGCACAATCAGGTACAGACAAGTAACACTATTTTCCACTACCTCAGGATTGATGAAATAAGTAAGGCTACTGCAAGAGGGCTGCTATGATGAACTTGCAGCGACACAATGCTCGCTATAGGTCTGATGTTAACCCTATAGCAGATATATGGATGAGAGAGCAACATACCCAGCACCCTCAAAAATTAAACGCTTGGCTTGGAATTGTGAGGTATCAGTTTGTTGGGCCTTTTTTATGGAAACCTTAATGCCGAGTTATACCAGAAAATGTCACAAAATCAGGTTTATCCAGCTATTCAAGTAGTAACCAACAACTGTAATGAAGTTTAGTTCTAGCAGGATGGAGCACCTCCACACTGTGGTGTGCATATCCACCAGTATTTAAATAATATTTTTCCAAATATCTGAATAGACAGAAGGGAAGTATCGAGTGGCCACCAAGATTTCCAGATCTATCTCCACTTGACTACTTTGTATGGGGTCACATTAAAAACAACGGCTATAAAATGAAACCCCAATGAAGTAGGCCTAATTACCTTAGGAACAGAGTAGCAGCGGAAATTAAAAAAAATCCCGCGTGAATCTATGAATATTTAATGTTATTCAGTGTGTGTCTACAACAGGGTTGTACATTTTCAAATGTAGTTTGAACATCTGATGTAAAAAACACAAGTTGGTAAGTTTTAGCCGTTTTATTGCTTAACGTAATTGTAATTAATAGTGCTATTGCAACTTTACATTAACAAGTTTTAAACTTCCCGCCCATCAGACAATGCCCCGAGCAAGATCACTCCACTAAACAACGAAAACAGTGGACTATATGATATGAGTCGCGGCTGGTTCCAAACTAAAATATAATAAATGTGATTTTTATCAAATATAATTTAAAAGTTATTTTCAATTAGGGTTACTAAGATGCCTATATTTTTAAAACATACATTTTAAAATTTATCAATTTATATAAACATATATTTGGGTTATAATTAAAATGCATGTATACATATCAAATTTAATTTTGTCAAAATACACCGTTCTCAAGAAAAAAGTTAGTTCAGTGAAAACCTAAATAATAGCTTTTAGGTAAGCACACTAAGTTTACAAATTTTGGATATAAAACTTTGATTTATTTTGCTTCAGGAATAAAATCGAAAAAGTTTTCGGAACACACTGTATGAGCAACGGTCGTAGTATGTTCAAAGTCAGTGAAACCAGAGTAAACTATGAGCTATAATCTGAATATTAGAGCTGAACCATTGCAGATTACAGGCATAGTTTGCACTCTTTTATATGGGACATATAATTTAATATGAATTTCATAGTAAAAATATTACATTAAATTGTAGACATTGTTGATTTCAATAATGAACGTATACATCAATAACTTTGGAAAATGTATTCATAAGTTTAATTCTTATTTACCTGAAAACTAATCAAATGAATAAATTATTCTTCGAGCACAGCTTTTCAAAATATTAAAACTATAACAAATATAACAAGGCCAGAAACTATCTTGTATCTAGGGCTTTAATCTGTCAACATTGGTTTTAAAATGTTAAATGTTGCTGGAATGAAGAAAGGCACTCGTTAAGATCTGACAATGCCACTCTTTATCTGTACTCCGTCAGAACTGTCGATCGTTATACTCCGTATACTTTGAGTCTGTAGGACTGTAGGTCCACATTTAATTTTGACGAAGGTGGCTGACGTCAATTTTCTGGTAGGTAGGATAGTTAGTCCACCCCGCCACCCGTGAACTACCGATCCTACTTTCCAAAACTGACCTGGCTGTACATTAGTTTTTGCACGTGTACTCATTCTATAAATGCTTCCCCTATATTCGCACAGGTACTGCTGTGGTACTAAACATTAACAATCTTCAGCTATCACAATGAAGTGTATTACTAATTGCGATTACTTCTTAATCAAATAACAAAAAACATTATATTACTATCTCAGTAATAGGTAATTATACTAAATACTTAATCCTGAGTGAAGTTACGCAACACGTGGCATATACCTTCATGGTATAAAAACAAGTAAACTTTAAATTTAAATGCAATTAAAAACGTTACAATGTCACTGCAAACATTGCCACTGTAATTGAATTTTAAAAAAAGTTTATAAACTGTATAATAATGATTGTGTAACATTTTGTAATAAAGAGGACAGAATATCATCCATATTTTTACAATACATCCATTGTAAAGGCGTGGTTACAGCTAGATGTATATCGTGGAAAAAAATAATGTGTATTGATAATACTGAAGAAATCGGTTGTTAACTAAATTTAACGAGTATACGAGAAGATAATGTAATTGGTGTTTTTGTTAAGGTCGTCCTGCGGCTAAGGAAAGTACGATGTTTTATTCCAGTTCCAACAATTCCCTGGGCGATCATTGTAATCAACACGATAGATTTGCTGAAAAAGCTTCGTCACTTGTTCTTGGAAAGACATGAATGTTGTATTCGTAATTGCAGGCAAATTTTAAAGGTAATTTTTCAAAATCTTTATGACAACGTAAATAAGATGAATATGCATATTTACGTTAATGTAATGAAATTGTGAACTTGGATGGAGGACGTTGTTCCTAGTCTCTTGTTTGGTAAACCTTGAATTACTTGAATTTAATACCATATTAACTCTGTTGTATGAATAAAAGTTTTAAAATATGTTTAAATGTATATTAAGTTTTTATTAATATACTAATAAAAAGGGGAAGTGTCATTTGAAAATCCTGTATTGGTAGTTGAGATTTGATGAATGCCTTATTCTTATTGTGAATTAATGTCAAATAAATTGATAGGTGTTGTTATTATTTTATAATATATTTTCACTACACAACTTCCACTATGTTCTAATGATGTGCAAGGTGGCAGTGTCACGTTTGCAAGTACAAATGACGTGGCGCTAATTAGGAAATCTTCCTTTCACTTGTACTCTATATACAGCGGTAGCTACATGATGTGTTCTAATGATATGTAAGGTGGCAGTTTCACGTGTGCAAGTACAAGTGACGTGGCGCTAATTAGGAAATCTTCCTTTCACTTGTACTCTATATACAGCGGTAGCTACATGATGTTCTAATGATATGTAAGGTGGCAGTGTCACGTGTGCAAGTACAAGTGACGTGGCGCTAATTATGAAATCTTCCTTTCACTTGTACTCTATATACAGCGGTAGCTACATGATGTTCTAATGATATGTAAGGTGGCAGTTTCACGTGTGCAAGTACAAGTGACGTGGCGCTAATTAGGAAATCTTCCTTTCACTTGTACTCTATATACAGCGGTAGCTACATGATGTTCTAAATGATATGTAAGGTGGCAGTGTCACGAGTACAAGTGAAGGTGAGTGGACGGTTATAAGTGACGTGGCGCTAATTAGGAAATCTTCCTTTCACTTGTACTCTATATACAGCGGTAGCTACATGATGTTCTAATGATATGTAAGGTGGCAGTGTCACGTGTGCAAGTACAAGTGACGTGGCGCTAATTAGGAAATCTTCCTTTCACTTGTACTCTATATACAGCGGTAGCTACATGATGTTCTAATGATATGTAAGGTGGCAGTGTCACGTGTGCAAGTACAAGTGACGTGGCGCTAATTAGGAAATCTTCCTTTCACTTGTACTCTATATACAGCGGTAGCTACATGATGTTCTAATGATATGTAAGGTGGCAGTGTCACGTGTGCAAGTACAAGTGACGTGGCGCTAATTAGGAAATCTTCCTTTCACTTGTACTCTATATACAGCGGTAGCTACATGATGTTCTAATGATATGTAAGGTGGCAGTGTCAGTGTCACGTGTGCAAGTACAAGTGTCGTGGCGCTAATTAGGAAATCTTCCTTTCACTTGTACTCTATATACAGCGGTAGCTACATGATGTTCTAATGATATGTAAGGTGGCAGTGTCACGTGTACAAGTGAAGGTGAGTGGACGGTTATAAGTGTCGTGGCGCTAATTAGGAAATCTTCCTTTCACTTGTACTCTATATACAGCGGTAGCCACATGATGTTCTAATGATATGTAAGGTGGCAGTGTCACGTGTGCAAGTGAAGGTGAGTGGACGGTTATAAGTGTCGTGGCGCTAATTAGGAAATCTTCCTTTCGCTTGTACTCTATATACAGTGGTAGCCACATGATGTTCATATGACGTGTAAGGTAGCAGTGTCACGTGTACAAGTGAAGGTGAGTGGACGGTTATAAGTGTCGTGGCGCTAATTAGGAAATCAGCCTTTCGTTTGTTCTGTATACTCTACCGTAGTAGCAGTGTTAGCTAACCATATAAAGATCTTAAAATTAAAGACTATCATTTTCTTTATTAGGATATCTCACAGTAACTTAACTATTATTTATGTGTCAATCGTTCGTTTTAAAAGTGTTTAAAGTAAGACAATGAATGGGTAAAAACTTGTTCTTTTTATTTGTAACTCTGTTGATAACCTCCATTTCTTGTATTTGGTGCTGCAACACAAGCTCTGTTTTTGATCGATTTGTTACTTAGGGGAAATTTTAAATATTTTTTTACAGAAAATCAGATTGTGTTAGGATGGATTCGGATTCTGTTCATAATCTATTTATCCTATGGTAATGTTTGTATTAATCTTCTTGATCACAGAACTGTACTGTTCATTTTCAGTTTAACTTATGTGTAATCTAATAACTTTATTCATTGGTTTGTATACTGTGTATGGTGTTCATAAGGGGAATCACATTTATTAGATAGTATTTCAGTTCTTAGGCTCACACGGTTTGGGTAGGTCGATCTTTAAGTCAATATTGAGATATTTCCACCCCGATTTAGAGAGTCATCTAGATATTTTAAATTAAAGCTTGGTGTAAGAATTCCTCTGTAGACCGGTTATACGATGGGTGGATGTTTTCATTAATACAGTTTTTGTTTGGTTTAAAACTATTAATTAAATTAATTTTCTATAAAATAAAAATAAGTTCTCTTAAAAGAAAATAGTTTTATATGCAAAAAGTGTCTAAAAATCGGAGAAGGTTGAACTTTTCAGGAAATAACTTGTTACTTTATTCCCATACACACAGAATTACATACAGAATGTTCCAGAATTAGAGACTTACTTTAATTATAGTGTAGGCCAACATAAACGTGTTTTATTTGCAAACATGATTTTACAAGGTAAATAATGAAATATAATTATACTTCACGATTTTCAAAAGTTTTAAAAGGTTAGATGGTTGCGTATGAAAAGATGACCTGAATTTGATTATCTGACTTTGATTTCATTAAGCAAACAATTCTGTACAATAGTTAGATAGTGCCAGGAATTAATTTAGGACATGGATATTAATCTAACTCTATGCATTATTATCAATAAGTGTATTTGGCCCTAAGTGTTTTAATAACTATTTCAGATAATCTGAAAATTATGTGTCTATGCACTATTTATAAAAAGTATTAAATTTTCTTAGTCTTTTCAGTGTTTTTATTAGGAAAAGAAGAATGAGAAGTGGTTTAGTATATTTTTAAGGATCCACCCTCGTTGATCTTTAACAATACCAGAAAAAAGTTATATTATGATAATTTTGATAGGATTATTAAAGCAATCTTAATCTTGTTACTAAATTTATTTTAATTTATAATTACCTTATGTGAAGACTGAGGTACGCTATACAAGATATTTTATCGAGATTGCATGTGAAATGTGGCAGATAAACATCGTTTGAAGAAATCTCATTTCAGTACTAGGAAGGTTTTCTGTTCCGTACTTCAATTGGCTTTTGCAATTTGTACCCATAAATTTCAGGTAATTTATTTGACTTCAATGTTATTGTTGTTATGACTTACACATTCTGCACTGTTTATAAGGTAATTACTTGTATATGAATAACTATAATGTAGACCCAACTGCATAATGAATGTGACAAACAAAATATGTTCAGTATATTTTAAAGTTTTGCTTAAAAGTTCGTGTAAATAAAAGTACTTAAATCATAAAACACGTTGGTTCAACATCTCACAACCCATAAGTGACCACTTGATCGATTGCAGCAGCTGATTAGCGGATATTTCACTGTGAGAAATAGTATTAACGTCACTACGCATGTTTACATATTTAGCTTGAACTCGTTCAAATCGTAGTTCAAATCATGCACCGCACTGTCATATCACTGTACCTTTTGTAACTGTATGTGTATAATATTTTGGTGAATGGTGTCGTTCTATTAACTTGTTTGTAAACTGATAACCTTCCCACTCACATCTGTCAATTCTAAATATTTATTATCTCTTATGAGACATTATTAATTTCTTCCCCGAGTTCCTATGTGAATTTTATTCTCTTTACCCTCGTTATTCCACAAGGTATGGGACAGTCAAATATAGAGTTCATTTTAGATTAAGATAACGATTAGTTCATTTGCGACTTTAAAGATTACACATTTATTTTCCATTGATATGCGTTAAACACTGCATTAAATACACGCCTTATGATTTGGTTACGTATTAATTATATGTGACTTTTGCAGTAGTTAGGGATCAGAAAAGGATTTCTTAAAACCGTGCTGTTGTCAGCGCATCTGTCCGTCTTCGCGATAAATCTAATAAAAAAGTCTCATAGATTTGAAACTAGCAAATGCGTTTCTTTTGGTTAAACAAAGAATCGTTCTGGTTATGGGTTTAAAAGATAGTTTACCTGTGGAATTATTCTGACAAAAAGGTCCCAGAGATTAGAACCTACTGGTTTTTTGGGGTTAAAATTCCAAAGGGAAGTGCTCCTGTTCAATAATTTTGACAATGATATCCGAGATATTTGAAACTTTGTAAATGTGTTCATCATGCTTCAAGAAAGAAGTCTACTTGCTATTTTAAAAGGTAATTTATTTGAATCTTCCATTAATCATGGCATTTTTCAAAATTAATCTTTTAGCCTTTTGATCATTTTTATTATTCTTACAGCTTATTTAATAATTTTATGTACTATTTATAATCACCGTGTCTTGTGTAGATCAGTTAAGAGTTGGGCAATGAGCTCGCATGAAACGTAGTACCTGTCGACGCAATGTGAAAACTTGGGTTTAGGTGGGTTGGGAGTTCGACACAGGCCTTGCGTGATCGCATGAATCGCCATACCTATCTGTGCGATATGGACAGGAGGGTCTTAAACTGTCGGGAGTTATGTACAATTGCACATTTTTCATCAATGTTAAGGGATTCCTTAGCAGGATATGTTCTGTAAGGATGTAAAACTCTGAGTTTAGTAGAAACATTCATTCATGCCTTCTTTAATTTTATCAGTTTTTATTTTTTATTAGTGTCTTCCTGCTTTTGGAAATAGCATTACTAAAGAAGGAATGCATCGAATCCAAAAGCTGTAAAAATTGTTATGCGGTTTGTCTAAAACCTTCGCAGACGTGAGCACGTGTCGGCCTTTCGTGATACTGCTGGTCTCTTGCCGCCAGCTATTATTTGGTAAATGGAAACTTACAATCTTGCCCACCGAGTATTCGCTCAACGGAAGCCGCTTCATCTACTCGAGACACGCAGACAGGTCTCTCTACGTAGTACTCGACAAATTAACAGCTTGATTTTTCCAAAAAATAAGGTTGGAAGATGTTAGGTAAATATTTTCTTATTTTGGCCCAATATAACTAACATCGAGTTCGATGCATGTAAAAATGACCACGTGGGACTAATTGTGCCTCTTTACTCATATAAAAATTAATAAATTATCACTGTAACTTCATAGCATGTTTCTTGCCGTTAGTAATCATTTCTAAATAGGCCATGTTAATGGCAATAGCAAATTACAGACTAAATAATTTTGTAAACAACTGTGTATATTCATTGACAATTTGAACGTATGATATAGCAAGAAATCTAGACTAATTAATAAGCTATATATTTAAAATAATTTTGAATGCAATAGCCTTCAAAATATAATGAAAAGACGGTTTGATATTCGTAATAAATTTCATAAAATTTTGTGGTTTTTATTTAATTCGTGTAGATAAAACCAAGTAAAAACCAAGAAATTATGTTCTCTGCATGTATTTGTATTTCAATATGAAAGTGTTTACTTTGCCCAAAAGAAACGTTGATTACTGTTTTTAATCTATCAGGCCTACCACAAAGAATGACGCAGTCAAATCTCTTCTTTCCTCTCGCAATCAGTAGCATCGCTTCATCTAGAGCTCGGAAATAGAGAACGTACTTTGGGTAATCTTTTAGTTTATGTATATCCGTTATTGATAACATCTTGAATAACTGACCTTGATATAGCAGTATGATATAGATAAAAGTAATTATATTTTAACTAGACGCTCGATATTTTAACCAGCCCGTTAGACGCTTGAAAGAAACACCAGTTTGCTATTAGATATTCTTAAAATGTGCTGAAAAGTGATAAACACTATTTTTAAGTGATACGAACGGTTTGATAATTAGGAGTTCGCTATTCAATACGAACCACACCCAAAAACAAACAGGAAACAAATATTATTTTGCATGTTTGTTCAACATACATTTTTATTGCTCCTTAGTCAATTTTAATTTGTATTTTGAGTAACTATAAATTGCTTATTATTCTTAATTAATTATTAAATACCTTATGTGATTTGTATCATTCAAATTTCGTGACTGCTCACCTAACCACATAATGCGTATTTTGACAAAGTAAACAATTTATAATAATATATAATATGTTAGGAACTTAACCCCTTATATAGGGCTCACTATCCAAACGGAGTATTTTTATTTTCCGAAAAGGTCGGGCTCGGTTTTTTTATTTGTTTAAGTGTAAAGGTTACGTTGTTTTAGATTTGTTGCCTACTCCAAGTTAATTAAGTCGTAATGTAATGATCGGTCGTATCTTTGTTTTTAATTTAAGAAAGTATCATTGTGTTCATCTTTATTAATTTATTAATTTTACCAAAACAATCCTAATAAAAATCTTTAAGTATGAAAGAAATTTTTAAATTTGCTATTATTATTTAAACTGAGATTATTGAACAGTTTTTCATAAATACTTATATGTTCCTAGAATATAAAAATTGCATTTGATATAGTTTTTTTATTAGTAATTTGTTATTATATATTATATCTATGGTTCCCAATAATCGTTTGGAAGACGGATATATCTGCTGGAAAAAGATTATTTATTTAGAATGATGGAATGTTATAAATAAATATTTCTTCTAATAACTTGAATAAGGCGTTTTGAAGTTTAATCAAAGCTTTCATTGGAAAATGTAACATACATGATTACAGAGGAAGAAATCTAACAAGTTACTGCACTGTTATCTAAATTGTGCCTTTCAAAATCAGCTATCTAAATAAAAGCCTCAGATTTAAGAACTACGTGATTACAGAGTAAATTATGCTGTTTAATTAGTATATCCTAAATTTACTGTGCTCAAAAGATAGAATTATTGTAAACTGGTTACATAAAATGGGCCTAAATAAAGAACCTAGTATTACTATTAGAGTAGAAGCTTATGCAGTTTTAAATTAATGAAACCTATTTATGAGTGGAGAGGGTATAACGAGAAGGTTAAAATTTCAGGTTAAGGGTTAAAAATGAATTCAATTGGAGATATATTTAAGCTTACCTATATTCAAGTGAAGTAACTAAGCAAAGTACCATTACTTTATGATCTGTATGTATGATAGAGCTTGGTAGTTAACACTAATATAATATGAATTTAGTACAATGGACCAGAAGCTCCTAGGTTTACCTTGTCCTAGCAAGCTGATACCTATCTAGGCGGTGCCGATGGGCTCAAGCCAAAATTTTTATTTTATTCATTCGGTTTCAGCTTATAATGCAGTTTTATTGTAGCTTAGATCTGTATTCCATATAGCTTTGCTATAATGAGAAGGATTGATTCAATGCGAATTTAGGGTTCAGCTTCTGAAATATCTGATAGTGTTGTGTCTGAAATACGGTGTATTTCAGATTCCAGGAGACAAGGCTGAGATAGCGTCCGATGTAAGACACTTATCGGAGGGTAAAATGGAGTTAAGTTCTATTTGATCCATTACAATTTAATGGAACAGGGAGAAATACTCTTCTGTCCTGAGTAAAGAATTTAAAGAAGGAATTCATGGGTATACTAGATTGTCAAGGCGTTCATTCTAGTATAGCTGAGTAAGTATCAAGCGAATTTATAGTAAATTACGAACAATAATGTACCATTTTTGCAATCCATAAAATGGGCAAATGTGTAATTGTTCTGATACTATCACCATAGCTTTAGCTGGAACATCTACATGAAAACTATAAATTTGATAATAATTAAAACATTTTTGTGGATTGAGTCAAAGCTATTGAAAAAACCTGTCTTGTGCTTATTATTAAAAGGACCTTTGTGTTGCTTCCAGAATGACAGAATATGCAGGATGGGTACGATATTGAATGGAGGCTGCCTTCTGTTAAGAATCCATAGAGAGAGATAAAGGGCTTCTCATGTTTGGGATTGCAAAAACCCTTTAAAATTAAGGGAGCCACAATCAAACAGTTTTCATTCGTAGTAAATTAGATATATCAGTCACTTACTCTTAAACCAATATTTTATATTTACGCCGCTCCTGGACATCGTTTGGTTTGTCCAGATTAAATTAATTTCACTTAAGTGAAACACAGATATGTTTACCTGGAACTTATACGGTAGAACCAGTTTAGTAAAACAATTGCTTAAAGTTATAAAAGCGATTAAACACATAAGCCTTCAATTAACTAACATAATATATACCCACTCATATTTGCTTATTTGAATTATATATTAATGTACTCCAGTCGAATATATTTTCGTTAACTATTTGAAACAGAATTAATCGATTAGTAAGATCTTTTAATCAATAAGTTAAAAAATAATTGATTCCTCAAACACTTTCAAAATTTAATAAAAGAGCAAATAACAGAGTGTCAAGTCAAGTAGATGCGGAACTCAACGACAGGTAATAATATTCAATGAAAGATGCCAGGTCATCCCCTTCTGGCATTTATTGAGTTTCTCTGTACTTAGCTTCCTTAAGTTTATTATTAATAAGTGCCTTGTTTTAACTGAATAATCTAAAGATTAAAAAAAATAATATTTTGTTATAATAGAAAAATTGTTTCGCATTATGACTGTAAGTTCTCTAAATTAACTTATATGAGTATATAATTAAAAAAAATGCCATTTAATAAATTTTACTCAGTAACTGAATTGACAAAATTTACAGACTTTAAATTAACACTATTATTAACTTGTAAGTCCTCGATTCGTTTAAGACTCATTTTTACTTTCTAAAGGAATTTGATTGAAATACAAGTAATATTGGTACAACAGGATTCGGACAATAAAGCCAAACATTATTCGTCACAAAAATATAACACTTCGATTAGGCTCTTTCCTATTCTTTGAATCCCCTATTCTTTGTCAAAAACCTCTTACATATAAGAGTAAGCTCCGGAAGGTTTTTAAAAACTGATCAAAGCGTGAAATTATTTATTCCTTTAAATTATTCACTGTAAATAATAAATTTAAAATTCAAGTATATTATTTTTTAGATTAACATAATAGTTGACGGATCTCATAATTAAACAATTTTAAATAAAAATTCATTTTACCTTAAAACCCGTATACAAGTTATACACAAGATGAATTTTAAGGTGGGCATTAAAAGATTATATTATTAACCTTTCGATACTACAATTTATAAACATTTTTTAATTTGATATTTGTAATAGTTAAAATTCTAATATACAGCTTATTAATTTTATTTAATTCTGTGAACATACTATCACGTAGCATATAAATATACGTACTAAGTGTGTGTGTGAGTGTGTGTGTGTGAGGAATTTTCTTTAAGAGACAGAAGAATGGATAAATAAATACGCAGTTTCATATACCTGTAGGAATTAAAAAAAGCTTTGCAAAAAAGGAGAAACGTTATTTTATGTATGGGATATACGTTTTAAATGTACATATATGTAAAAATATATATGAAAGTAAATGATATACGAGTTGCAATTACGTGAAACATCCTTAGGTATTTATTAAAGAATGTCCAGCCTCTTAAGGAATACCTTAGAAAATACCAGATTACTTCCATATGTGCATCAATAAATACAATTATAAAACCTGATAATATTTTATCGTCGCGAAATGGCATCGTGAAAAATATAATCCACCCAATTCGTTTTCATTGAAGGATGAACTTGAATGGTCGAACAAATTGAAATAAGACACGATTATAATTTATCTTCATGAATGTTACTAAGTTTCAATTATTGTTTTTGTAATTGCGTTTTAAATAATTACGCCTGGCTTTAAGAGGGATTTGCGTAAGCACATCATATTATAATTTTAATAGGTTTTATACCGTAGTCATTGTTAAAAACAGTAGGTCTGACGCTCTAGTGGAGCGGTCATATAAGTTATGTGAGTAATACTTCCCAATGTATTGTGTGAAAGTTTTTACTAACGCTTAGGTAAATTCCTTGGAATGACGAGCATCATCATCAACCTTGTTGTTGCCTGTATAGAAATGAAGCTTATGAATAATTTCAAGATTTTATGTAATTTAGTTATGGAGATATCATGCAGACAGACACACAGAATGAAATTTTCCAAAGCCCCTCGACTGATAAATTTTGCTAAAGTTCGGCCAAATTCTAATAACCACTGAGTTTTGTTAAAAAATATCCTAGTTACCCTACAGTTTATAAACAGTTAAGCGCGTTGAAGAGGAAATCATCCGTTTCAATGTTCAAAAGCCGGAGTTGCTTTTACGTCATTGACACTATGCCTCTGGCACTAATTAATAGGCTTTGATGAATTCTTATCAAATGCTTAATTAATCTCGATAAACACACTTCGTACGAGTTTAAAGTATTTCAGTATTTAATCCAAGTAATAATTTCGATTAATTGCATTAGTATCTTTAACAACTTTATTGCCATTGCCGTGCGTGTCATTTATTTTTCTAATGTTTATAATTGGCTGAGCGTTGGGAAAGCCCATCACTTGAAGAACTGTAACATTCATATTCATCTTATTTTTAAATATGTTAATAACGATGGATGGTTTAAAAGGATAAAAGAGTTTCGGTCATTTGCTATTGTTAAATGTTACAAAATGTATAGCATAACGTTCAAGAATTAAAATATTTCCTCTTCGTTAGGTGATGATAAGCTAGTTCATGACAAAAAGAAAAACAAAATAAAAGAAAAAGAAAATGAGAGTAAGAATGTTTATTCTCTTTTATTTATCTTATTTTTCTGTTTGCTTTGAATATATCCAAGTTATTTCGTAAACTGACCTTTATACTTGAATTTTTTAGTTATTTCATGTTGATGTCTGACGTTAGATCTCATAGTATAAATGCATCTAAAACACATCAGAATGTGTTGTGAAAGCCAGAATCAACTGTATTGTCACGAAAGCTATCAAATCAAGTTAAGTAAGGTTGCCAATACCAAAGTTTACGACCACGTGACTTCTCAGTGCTATATATTCGTGCTGTCAGCTTGGCCTCACGTTGAATACACAATTCAAAACACAGTGTTATTTCGTATTGAATTATTGGCTGAGCGTTATCAAAGCCTGTCATTATAGGGATTGGAAAATTGTTGTCTCTCTGTCTGTAAACACGCAGAGAAAAATTATACGAGACCATAACACATGACATAAAATCATGTGGCTTTTATTTATACAGTATGATTACAAAAATTATAGGCAGTAAAATCTGTATTAAAAATTGAGGACAAGATTTGTTTTCAGCGACCTCTTTCGTTGTAGTGTTTTTCGTAGGTACTTCACAGGAAATGTTATTATTTAAACAATGCTATGAAACCAAACGAAATAACAAAAATTGTGAACGTATGATGTGGTAAGATCCCTTGAGAAATATTTTATTTGCAGACTTAACATTTTGCATGTAATCTGCAGGACATCTTGAGAATGAATTGAGCTGTATACATTTTGCATGTAGCCTCAGCGAAGCATCCTACGCGGCATGTGGTGTGGCGTACTTCTTTTTAGTTATAAAATAACTGGAATTTGATCATAATCTTCCGTATTACTATTGTTATCGAAAAGTAAAGTTAAACTATTAAAATTATAATAAGAAGGAAGAGAAAAATTTATTCACACAATAGAGCACCAAGGTTTTCTGTGTAAGTTAAATCATCAGTATTAATAGTAATTATTTGAAAAGAAACAGACGAGAACAGCTTACAATAGAGCATAAAATCTAAATGTAAAACAGTGTACATTATTTTAAAAATGTTAAATCATTCACAATATAAAAAAATATTTCTAATCAAAACATGAATATCACGAGAGCCCCGTGGAGACTAAAGAAATTCTTCTCTATGAAGTAAGCGTCCAAATAATATTTGAAACTGTTTACATTTATTTGAATATTGATTAAATTTGGTACCAAATTTAGTACCAAAATTAAAAATTAGTTTTTTAAAAGGTTAAGTCTGAAACTGTCTGAAATAAGTTAATTTACGTGCCATGTGTTATGGGTATGATTTAAATGTGGAAAAATATTTTTATTTTGAAAAGCAAACTTTATTGAAAAATGAGAAAGGAGGGCAAGGTTAGGATCCCTCTAGATTGGAAACGCTATCTACAGCTTTCATCAGATATCATTTCCGAGACAACCCTCAACGCTCTCTTTTGAAGAGTGAATACTCTATTAAAATTGATGACACTAGAATATCCCCAAAATGAAGTTCTGTACGTCAACTTTGACTCAAATAAGCCTAAGTCACCCAGTTTAAGAACTATTTCTGAGGCAAATATAAAAAGGCGTCTCAGGGTGAATGTAGCTGAATTTAGATGCTTCGGTAATGTGTTTATATGGATATTTAATTTCAGGTTAAAATCAAACGGACCCCTACATAAAATCTTTTGTTTTATTGGATTACAACAAAAAAGTTTGACACAAAAATTACGAACCTTAGAACTGATTCTTGTAGAAGTAAGTTTCGTATAAAATTTAAAGTATACATATAGATTTGTCTCGACATATCTTACCATATGAAACATTCAGATTTTTATATTAAATTTGGGTTTTATATCAATGTTTAAATTATAAAAACTCACATGTGATTTGTTACACATTTTAATCTTTTATGGATGTATTGAGTTTGTTTACAAATTTATCTATTTTGTTTTTATTGTTGCCATCATTGTAAAAATATTTGAGAATGTTGAAAGATTGACAGATAGACAGAAATTAAATTTTTCCATCCCATAATGTTTTGACTCCCTAAAGCTCTCTGGTAATGATTTAACATTGATGAGCGAAAACTCATATATACGAGTATACTTCCTTAGCCAACTTAGCTTTTGAGCCAAATATTTGGATTACATGTAAAAGGATTGCCCTTATTGACCTTGCATTCTTTTTAAAATGAGTATAAAATATCAATATTTACTTTAATTTTCAAAATAATTGGATATATTTCTTACATGATTATAATTGTCAGTTACCTCTTGGAAACTCGGATATTTTACTTTAGGGAAACTCCCTTCTTTAATGTAGGTTAAATCGGTATGTAAATGCAATGATATACATTTTCATTGAGCTTACCTTTCCTTGAGCCAGGAAATATATATACAGGTTTAATTTTCCCTTCTTTTAAAGTGTTCCTAATATATAACATAAACCTTTATTCAAAATTTTCATCAATTCGGTCATCAATACAGATCAATTCGTTTTAGGGATATCATTCGGACATGTATACAGACAAACAGACAGAAATGAAATTTTTCCAGCCTCACGTGTGATAGAATTCGTATTTTATTTGTTGTAGAATTTGTATTTTATATAAAAGGAGCAGCTTATAAAAATACCAGCAGTACTTTTCTAATGTTAGTAGTTGTCTATAACTCTTTTGAAACTTGGGACAAGTCTGTTATCAGGTCCGTTTATGACTAAAAATTATGATTATTTAAAATATTCAAATATTTTATCTTTGGAATATCTTCTATAATTTCAGCTCCAGGTGTCTATATTACTGTAAAGTACGTGTAACTACCATAGTGATAAACGTTCACGTTGAGAGTGTTAACATTGTCTACTTTAGCTAGTCCAGTATTCCTATTCACTGTTAAAACTAAAAACTCTAATATTTATAATTCAATAAAACCAACTATTTTATCACATAACAAAATTTTCAGTTTTTGGATCTGAAGTTGAAGTTTGTAAACCTTTGTTTTTGAAGAGAGAAACAAAGTAAATACATCCATTATGAGTGACACTATGCGGAGAATACGATCCAGGAAATGTGACGATACATATAAGCTACCTTACAACCCCCATCCGACAGAAACACAACCAACTCTTCCTCTCTCTTCCCTCAACACAAGTAACGTAGATCCCTCCTACAAACTTGTTGTATTACATCGATATAAGTCCATCATGTTTTACCACAAATGCTCATCCAGCTGGGCTCTAGTACTGGTCCCTACATCGCCTACAAACCATTTATTATATACCCAGCTTTGATAAAGCAAACCACTTTCCTCTCCTAAATGAGTTCAAGAGTGCTTAACCATTTTTACTTTGTCACAAGAATAAGATTGTTTCACTTCCAACGGCCACCAAATTATTTTCGAATCCTGAACAAGATAAAACATGAGCCCTATATCTATAATTTGAAGAATGTATATTTCTTTTTACGATATAAAATAAAGAAATAAAAATAAAATAGTTGAATACACTTTTTGTCCATATATGTTTCCATTAATAGCCCATATTAAAAACTAGTATGATTACAAGAAAGTTTAAGTAAGAGACTTCATCTACTGTTACGTGATGGTTAAAATATTAATTAGGAATTTCAACATTTGCAAAATTGTGACAAAACGTATAATTTCTTATGGAACACGCTACGTTTTCTCAAAATTAACACTACATAAAAATATTTTATATAGTTTTTATTCTGGGAAGTTATTTTATTTTTATTTATTTATTGCCACACACACACACACACACACACACACACACACACACACACACACACACACACACACACACACACACACACACACACACACACACACACACACACACACACACACACACACACACACACACACACACACACACACACACACACACACACACACACACACACACACACACACATATATAGTGTATATATATTATATAAATTGTATAGGATATAATTTACAGTAAATGTGCAAGGTATAATAGATTTTATAATAATAATAACAACATATAAATACCTGTTAGCAAATGGCAGACTGTAGAATTTAACAAACTAAAAACTAAATAACAAACGTTTCTATACTCCCTCCCTCACTCCTTCCTAGGATAGAATTAACCACACAAGTCCGTAATACTGTGCTTTAGTTATTATATTCAGAATTATTTATTGAAATCGTACACAGTAAAACTTACTGCAACAGATGCCCTAGGGCGGCAGTATTATTGTGACATTAATTATTAATATCACCCTGAATAGAGCCCCAGTGAAGGTGTAAAATATACACTGGCGGAGATTGTAATATCAAAATAACTGCTAGGATAAGAAAATAGTCAGATTTTCCTATTTCTAGTGGTTAAAAAGTGGTTAAAAACATTTTTAACCACTTCTCCAGTGACCTCCAGTTTTTGGCATCCTCAGCTTTTGAAATAAATTTAAAACGTTTACTATGCATTTAAAAACAAAATGGTTTTAATATAATTGGTAATTTGATTGTATTTTTTTAGTTTTTTGATGTAGGCTAATTAAGATTTTCCACAAGAGGTATTCTGTAATGTAGACCTTGTACTGAAAAGCATTTTTATTTGTTTACTTAATTATTAAATCTAAAAACAAATACAAATTTAATAATCATATTGAAAATATTAAGAGTAAAGCTTATAAAATAAAAATATAGTACATAAACGGCTGAGCCTTAAGGAATCATATCACTAAAGATAACGGAAAAAGTTCATTTCTTTCTTTCTGTTTTTCTATCTCTCTGTCTGTACTCACGAAATATCGAAAAAGAACTAACGACCTATAGACTTAAAACTCAGTATGAAGTAACATTCCTATATAAGAAATATCGAATTCAATGCTGGTGCATGTAAGACAAAAACGTGGGACTACCTCTGCCTCTGTACTCATGTAAAAATATAAAAATAAAGAATTTATGTCTGTGACTTCATAGGATTTGTTTTAGCGTTATAATCATTCCTAAATTGTTCTAATGAATAACCGCACTGGCAAGAGAAAATTGCAGAGTAAATAAACATTTACACAAACTGTTTATACTCTTTGGGTATTTCAACATGTGACGTAGCAAGAAATATAGTTTCATAAATAAGCTAGATAGTTGAAATAATTTTGAATGCAACATGTTACACGGCACTTTGTGATACGTCATCGTATCTGTTGAAATTAAATATTTTTATTTCCCATACTAATTTTTAACCCAAGAAATTTTATAATTATTGCAATTGCAATTAAAAAATGATTCATTCAAAACAAAATGAAAAGACTTTTTTAATTTGTAATACATTTTACGTAGTTCATAAAATTTGGTAGTTTTTATTTCATTCGTGTTAATAACCTTGCCATATGTACTCTCTATGTGTTTATACTTCAACATAAAAGTGTTTACTTAGCCCAAAAGAAACGTTTGGCGAATACTGTTTTAATCTATCAGGCTTACCACAAAGGATGACGCAGTCAAATCTCTTCTTCCCTCCCCGCAATCAGTCACATCGCTTCATCTCGAGCTCGGGAACAGAGAACATATTTGGTTGTGATTGTGGAAGACAAGTGTTGCCAATTTTCCCTAATGGAATTTCCTACAATGTTTTTATTTATTTATATCTCTGCTATGGCTCACACCTTGCGTAACACACCTTGAAATACAAGTATGATTCACAACAAAGAACCTTTATTATATAAATAAAAACCGAGCGCGATGGACGTTTGAATGAAGAGCAAAATTGTTATTATTTCTTATTGCAATGAGCTGGAGATATAAAAACATAATTTTATTTATATGACATTATAGTTTTATAATTAGGAGTTGGTTAATAAATATGAACCAAACATATAAGCAAAAGCAAGAAAATAAATAGCTTTTTGCATGTTTTGTTCTGCGTTATTTTTTGTTTCTCCTCAATCAAGCTTCATTTATATTTGAATTAGTTTTATATTGTTTATTATTCTTAATTGATACTTAGGTAATCAGATTTTTACATAAATATATTGTGCTTAATAAGATGTTGAAAATAGTAAACAATTTGAAACCATCTCAAGCATGTTGGCACTATAATATTACCCTTAATTTTTTTCCAAAGCCTACTAGGATATTTTTATTTTACGGGAAGGTCAGATTCAGTTTTGGAGCAATACATTTTACATATATTCATTAGAGGTTTGAAATAAAACATCTAGCCATATTTTTCTACCCTTGTAGTCTCCAAATAATATATTGAAGATGTTTTAATAGATGTAAATGGTGATAGTACATCTAATGGTGATAGTTAATCTTTTAACTATCACCTATTAACAATATTGTCCAATAGTCTCGATCTCACAGGAAACTCTTCAAAATTAGATATCCTGATCTTTGAACTGCGATCAGGAGATTCCAATGACGAGCCAGCCATCCTATTGCATGATACTATGATGAATGAAGAGGATTGGAGGATTGTTTTAAACTCCTTGGAATATTACTAGATCGGGAATTGAATTCGAATGCTCATATTGACAATCATTTCTATTATTACTTACCTAATGATACGATCCTATCACCATTTACATATATTAAGACATCTTCAATATATTTGGAGACTACAATGAAAAATATGGCTAGATGTTTTATTTGAAAACTTTAATGAAACTGATAAACGTTTTAAAAGTTGTATGTTCGGTAAAGTGAACTTAATTAAACCTTCTTGGGGATTTATAAAGTAACGATCAGCCTATTAGAGAAAACATTTGTAGACACTTGATTACTTGGCAATGAGTCCATAATACATCCAATTACAAACATTCATATTATTACTTTATCTTTAATAATTATTTCTGTGTAAAAATATCCCCTTAATAACTTTTTATGCAAGGAAGAACGTGAGTGGTTGAACAAATTAAAATAAGACACGATTTCAATTTACTCTGATGAATGGAAGTTCCGAGAGTTCTTTTGTTGAAAATAATTGCGTTTGAGCTTAACAAATAATTTATTTGTAAGGACATAGTATTATATCACTGATATATTTTATACTGTAGAATAGGAGTATTCTTCAAAACTGCAAGTGTGACGTACTCGTGGAGCAGTAACAGAGTTTACAGTAAATGTAAATAATAATTTATAATTTTGTATTATATTCATTTGGAATTAAATGGGCATAGTGCTAGCCAAATGGGGTTATAGGGGCTCGAAATCACGTCGTAATGGACACTAGGAAGGTTTAGTAAAACATTGCAGCGAAGCTAAACTCAAATTAGTTACTCTGTATCAGAAATAAAAAAATAATGTCAAGAAAAAATATTCCACTACGGAAAGCATTGGAAAACAATCAGTTACAAGTGATGTGCCTAAATCATAAAATCGTAAATTTCCAGAAAAACTTTTCGTTCCAAGGCGAATTATCATTAAGAAATGCAATGTCAAACAAGGTATATTAAACACCGTTAGAGTTTGTTCTTCAAACCTGTATTTAGGAATGCAGGTAGGAATAAATAGAAAAAAATTGAATTTAAACATTTGAAAAAAGTTATAAATAGAAATTAATGACTTTTTCATATACTATGCAAGCTATATTATCTTTTATACTTGAACGTAATAAACGTGCTAGTTAAGTGTGTGTTCGTCAGTGACAAAATATAAATTAAACCAAATTTATGGAAATGAACAAACAATTGGACATTTTCTGGAACCACCGTGATAAACATTTATTTGTGAGTATTATGTGTTATACTGTTCAGCATATTTCAGAATGAAGTTATCATAACATTACAAAGAGTTTTAAGTTTAATAAAAACAGAAGTAAAATGTTTGATGTTTACTTTATCACACTTAAATTCATATAATGTACTCATAATATTGAAATTATATGCAGATATAAATTATAATTTATATAATTATATGTACGAAAACAAATATATGCAATTAAAACAATAACTATCATATTTTTATTTTATTTTATCTTATAAATATCAATATTTTGTTTTCATATTAAAAATTGATAATGCACTCATCTTTTTGAACAGTTAAAAATTAATTTTTCAAAAAATTCTACGAATTAAAGTTAAAGAAGTCATACATTGATGTCTCATGCGTTAATTTTATCTCGAATACGTACTTGACATCAATTAAAGTATACTTTTTAAATAACGATGAAGAGCCAATTGGAGATTAATCTGCTCGCTTCTATAAACAGAGTGGGAGATTTAAATGTAGATCAAGAAACTTCTGGGGAAAAGAAATACGGAGTAACATGGGAGGAAAGGAAAGATAATGAAGGTGCCAGTACCTAATATAATCAACTATTTTAATATTTCATATTTCCACAGTAGAATTGATAAATAGTCCACTTCCAGTGAACATCGTGAATCATATAGAAGGATGACCTCAGTTATTGACCAATGTTGCAGCCTGCAAGCTTCAAAACTCCAATTATTATAATTTAGTGAATGGTGTATTTAGCATGTCAAAATTAGACTTACAGTGTCCCATATCATTTAGAGCAACCCATTTTGTCAATAGTAATTTTTCTTTATTGTAGTTGACAATTGTATGAATCTTTAAGTAAAAATATTTATTTGAAGATAAATTTTCACATAAATTTTATAGTTTTGAATTTAAAATGTCATTACATTCTTATCGATTGGTAAGAATGACCAGTACAGTCCTGCTATTCACCGATATCCCAGTGTTATGTAAAATATTCACCAAAATCTAGAACGATTTAAAAGCTAAGAAACTTTTTAGGTGGTAATTGAGTGCCAAGGACACTTGACAGCTACCACGACACTGAGGTGAGTATTTACATCAGTTACTAACTGAAAACTCAAATATGTGTAAGTTACCATCCTGTTGGATAATCGTAATTTTTTATCTAACTTAATGGTTGATATAATATACTGTAAAATACTTTACTTATTGTAAACTAAACGGGTAAAATAATAGATTATTTAGTAAACCAGTTCTGCGAAGTTGTTAGTGTGAGTGTGGTCAAAGGTACGACCACGGTGTTGCACATCGCACCATGATAATACAGTTACCATGTGGTATATGTATGCACGTGAGATGCAGTCCACGTTATTAGAGAATTTCACTGCCGCTATTTCTGTCACCGAGTGTGAAATATGGTTGGGGTTTAACCTCTAGCGTGTGGTTTTGTGTAGAATTAAAGCTTTTATGCCTTTTTGTGTAAATCTGTCTTTTATTGGCACTCTACAGTTTCCATTAAAAATTAAAATGTTTACATTCAGACCAATCTTTTCATTTTATCTTTTAAGTTATCTGTGAAATGTTGTAAAGTGGTGAAAAAATAATAGGATTTTTATTGAGAAAAATTGGTTTCTATTCAAATATAAAACAAACATAAGCTCTTATGTTTATAAAGGTTATAGCTTTAAATCTAGAAAAAAAACTATTTACAACAAAAAAGGTCTAGAATATCTGATGCTAGACACGTGGGAAGTGGATCCAATTTAAGAGTAACAACAATTGTAAAATTAATTAAATATATTTGTTAGAATTAAAACATTAACTTCGACTTAATTTAAGCAATTTATCCAAAAGCCTAAAAAACTTCTATGACCTTTGCACTTTTGTGATTTAAACGTAGACCTTCCTTGGTGATGTCATCATTGTGAAGTCATTTGTATAATGTCATCATTATGACTATCTCGCATGTTTCATGAACGGCTCAGAAATTGTATATACATTTTGAATTTTTGTTCTTTATCTAAGTATCTTTAACATTTTATAGTATTTTAAAGTTGATACACTTATTCTTTTGTTACTTGCAGTTTATATATATTAGTAAGTGGATAATAATTTAAAGTAACATACAATACTTGTAAGAGAATAAACCGTGAATACGTCTCATTTTTTATCTTCTAAAACTCAATAATTATCGTTAAATACCAACCCGGTACTTGAATGAATTATCGAAGCTGGGAACAAAAACAAATTCAGGAAATTAAAACTTTAAAATATCCCTCTGGAGCTTGCTCCCTAGCAGAAGATTATTTTTGTTGTTATTTTTGTTTGTTTTTGGTCAATAAAGGAAAACAGACTCTAGAAATTTACGTTTTCCAGAGGGTAGTTAAATCCCGAACTGTATAATGTAATTTCATCCGTTATAAAGTTATAGATAAGTATTATTTTCAGTATTATACTGGCTTAAGACCATTCATGGTTTATTATTTAGTTAGTGTTTTGCAGCTACATGGGTTTTTTCCTACTAGTAATTACATGACGAGCAGTTTTCTCAAAAAGCTTATATAATACGACACACCTAAAACTATCACTAACCGCATGCCGTTTCAGTTTAGAGTTATGCTATTGTATGACTATTAAAAACCTTCCAAAGCTAAAATATATGAATATATCACTGTAAGGTAACTTTTCTTAAATCTGTAATCCCTTTAAAGTGCAATAGTAGTTGTTTCTCTGCTTTAACATCCCTATGCCAAAAGGATCTTGGTATTGCTCTAGAGATTTATATGATTAGTTATAATACGTGGTGATGTAAGAAAGTCTTAGACTTGTTTGCCTTTTCATATTAGTTTACTTAGTAAGAGAATTTGTCATATGTTTACTCCTTTCAAGGCACGATAATGCTTATACATTTATATACACAATATATGCAAATATAACACTCGGTGAAAAGTTGGATTCATAGATTTTGAAATCCTAAAAAGTAAGAGGTTATTGGAACCACAAAATTAAAACTTATTTATACAGTAAAATATAATAAAACACTTATTAGAGACTACAGATTGTATGATGTTTTAGATATTAAATCTTAAAAGTTATCTCAAAGAAAAAATCACAACTGCTTGAAGTTTCATCCAATATTCAGATTTCTTTATCCCACACCTTCAACTTTGAATTGAATAACTTAGCCATCAGAGATGTGAGTGTGAATATCCACAATTTTCTGAAAAGGATGACAAGTAATATACCCAAAAGAGAAATAAATTCTACTATCACCTTCTCACTTTCACATTAACATAGATCATTCTAATAAATAAGAATTTTCAGATGACCGTAAATAATGATTCTCATTACGAAAGTGTTCTGTATCCATACAAACTAAACAAACCAAGATCGTATCTAATTGCTCCAACTGATACAAATATTGGTGTAATTGAAGGTTTGTTACAATTTATGCCGTGGTCCATATTTTAACGTTTAGCTATTTATTCAATTTCACTACCTCTAACAATTGAGTACAAAACTGTAGGATCAAATTCAGGTTATGAAAATGGTTTATTTTGGCTGGATCTATTTACATCTCACCTACTACGGACTGGTTTTATGGGGCGCATTTGCAAGTAACCAATTTTAGAGATCGTTTAAACTTTGAAAACGAACAATAAGCATAATTTCAAAATCATACTTAAGAGAGTTGTGCAGGCCAGTTTAAAAAGTATTGCAACTTTTAACTCAGCCATGTCTCTACAATATTGAAGCTACGCCACAAATCGCATGTTTAAGAAAGAAAGAAAACGAAACTTCTTCTGGAAATAATAGGTTTTTATTACGAGTATAATAAAAATTTAATTAAAAATTTAACACTTCCAAGTTTTTTAATGATCAAAATAAAAAATTAAATTAAAAGATCTTTTCAAAAAAGATTTATTAAATTCAAATAAACTAAAATATATATCCTTTCACTCAAATTTAGATACTTCTAATAAATGTCTGCTCTCCTCACTTACTTGTTTCGTGCTTCGATATATTTACATATTATCATATATCGATTCGTTCTCACTTTACCTTATTGAGTACATTTTAACTTTATACTCCTACAACATAAGCTTTCTTGAAAGTACCTATGAACAGACAACAACAGTTACGCCATATACAATAGCTACGACAATATTACGCAATATAGAGCAGATTTTTATAAAAGGGCAAACTATTACATTTTTAAGCTAGCTCACATCAAATAAACGGGGCATCTAGAAAATTTAAAAGCGTGTGACTCAACGTACAAATTAATTATAGTACGCAGCAGTTTACTTACTCGGTAAGCTTCAGTACAGTCGAGATACGTGAGTGTAGTCGTATAGGGCACAAGTCTTCGGTTCGTAGGTTAACTCTGAACTGGTCGCCAGTCACTGTCTACTCCCTTACCGAGCAAGCAGAAACCCGACAAACAGGTTACGTATGTAGTAAACTTTGATTTAACTGACAACACCAAGACGTCACCCCCGGTCTCCCTCAAGCTACGCTCCGCGGTCACGTGTTTCGAGAGTACGGATGGTGAGCGAATGCAAAATTAATAAATTTTGTACATTGTCTCACGTAGCCTGTTTTCCACGGGTAATTGCAGTAAAAAATAACAACATATGCCCCCACTAGTTACTCTACTGTTATAATCGGTACAACGTTTTAAAAGCGTAAATGAGTATATGGAGTATAACTGGGAGACGGCACAATCGGGAGACTTACTCCCGAATAGAGGTGGCGAATTGGTGATAAATAAAGCAGAGTTATTGTAAAAATTAATGTATAAATGAGAGTTCGATGAGACGTGTATCCGCAATTAATATTTGACTATTGAATTTGAAGGAGTCTAATCCCTTCAGTCAGGTCCTCTTCATCCTCACCGTCTTGAGGTTGAAGTCAAGCTGGGTGACTAAAAAATACATAATCGCGGCCATCTTCTGTTAGGGAGCAAGCTCATTGACAAAAGTCTTAGCAGCCTCCTCTTCCTGTCTGGCAATGGTGACCACTTAAGCCTGGTCAGCTTTTATTAAAGTAGACACACTAAAGTGATCGTAAGTATCTCCATCCTCAAGGACTTGGAGGGGAGTGCCATATATGGGGTTGGCCTGACGAACATGAAGAGTCGCTTGTTTTTTGGGCTTGAACCCGAGGCCAACCCATGTCAACGCCGCAGAAACGGGGTTCAGTAGAGCCCGGAGTGAAGCCTCCAACTTGGCAACGATAGCCGTCATCATAAGCCAGGATGCTGACCCATCCCAAGTGCAGCGATACTCCATGCTCTCCCTTCAGGGCGAGTACAGGGTGTATTAAGAACTCCATGACGAGTTTAAAGGGCACCGGAGATAGAGGATAGCTCTGTCAGACTCCAGCCTGGAGAGAAGTGGCTGAAGTAACCCCACTAGAGTGCCTGATAGTCGTGAAATTGCAATCGTATAGGTGTCTAATACGGGCGAGCTAAGGCTCCGTGAGGCCCGCACTACACAGTGCCGCCACAGCAGCCGAGTAAGAGACACTCCCGAAGGCTTTCGCGAGGTCTAGCCACTCTACACAGAGTTCCTCACCCCGGTGACGCGCTTCATCTAGCAGCTCCTTGGACGCAGTTAATCTCTTCTGCGCCTAAGATAGCAGGTGGTTGTCAGCCATCCAAGAGGAAAAGCGATGATGTATAAGAGATTTCCTGTAGTATCTGATAGCGCAGTAGGGCGCCAGATGATGATCTCATCGGGGGCTTTCTTCTTCTAGATTAACGCCGTTAATGAGACCCTCCACCAGGGTGAGAAGCGCCCGGCCGCCAAGAAGATATAGAAATGGCGGAAAGCTTGTAACCGGAAGAATATGCTTTATTTGTATTACTGGGCTCGGGGCGGTGTTACATAAGTCTTGCTTTTAGAGTATAGTCTGGGAAATAGTGGCTCGTTGTGTTTGTTTCCATTCCTCTATTTTTCCACAATAAAAACGTTTTTGCCTATATCAAACGAGCTATTTCGTTTTGAGTACCTTATATTATAACTCATACCTTTAACGAGATGGGATTTGTAACAGCGTTAAAAATAATATTTCTAATAAATTGGATATTTTTAAAAATTACTGGTGAAATCTGTAGTAAAAGTTATACAGCAACTTCGTCTTTTGAATGTGCGCTACAGTACAGCTTAAGCTAGAGAAGAGCACAGGTGTATTTAATATTGTCTAACTTTTAAATGTAAACAAGTTGTTCTGTTTTTTGGGAAAATAGCTGAAAGTGTCAACCGCTGTTTACTGTTAGTTAGATTTGGATTATCTTTGGTAAATCTCATTATATTTACGAATTCTTAGATTTAATTGAATGGCTGAAACTCTAAATTAATTTATATAAACGATCTATTGATTCATTCTTGTAGATTGAGCACAGTTTTTTCTCGTAAATATTTATCCACTATTATTTAATTGCTTACCTAGAAACCGTCTTTCTATTAGTTAACGTAATGAGACAAAATAATCTTTTTAAACCTTCGTTCTTTGGTGTTTAAATATCTGGCTTTAGAATTACGATCTTTTAAATTAATATGTTTACAGTAAACCGTGTTCATTTTGAAGTGATAAGTTTGTATGAAAATATGAAAAATAAAATGAGGATTATATTTTTAAAAAAAATGGCAACACAATGCCCTTATATCAAAAAGAACATAGGAACTAATATTTCAGAAACATGTAGACATACGTCAGCAGCTGAGAGAGCGTGGAGCAGCAGTCCGCCTTTGCTGACGTCATTTACGTCCTCAGAATGGTACTGGTCAGCATTCACCTTAATCACATCAGATACATCACACTGTTTTCCTTATTCACATTTGCCGATCGTCGAAAGAGTTTTACTGAGGGATATACTAAATTTATCGTGTAAGATGAAATACATTTTAAGAAAACTACATGTAATTGAATAATATTTTTCTTCAGGAAATTATGTAATTTTATGAATACAAATATGTTACTCACTTTAATCATCCTTTACATACAAACTGGGAAAAATCATACTCTTATCTGTAACTTTTCTTTCGGTCAGTTTGTACTAAAATGTCTCTACATTCTCATTCAAGTACCTGGCATTACTAGTGGAAATATTAATGACCTCAACAGGTACAGATAAGTATGATATTTACAGGCAAGTACACAGGTATATTCAGGCACAGGCCTACACAAGTAGCCAAGAAGCAGGCACAGGTGGGTGCATGCAGGTTCAGACAGGTACAGAAAGGTACAGACAGATGTAGGCTAGCCCGTTTCTTCCACTGTTTCAAGTGTAGGACTTAGATAAATTAAAAATGTTCTCAATCGTTAACCAATACTAAGCCTATCGTTCCTTTCAAACTTCAAACATATTCTCTGTTCCTTTTACATTAAGAGACTGGTCATGTGAAAAAATACAAATACGAAGAGGGGTGCTACGAGCTTGCATATTTATCAAATTTCTAAAACCAATTTAAAAAAAAATTAAATAACAGTATGAAATTTTCTATTAATTAAACTGTCTTTGTATAAAATATTAAAAACTTGTTGTATTAATCTGATTTAATATCGGACCAAGAAATATACAGCCAATTTCCCATACAGTTTTTTAAAGGATAATTTCGTTTCTACTCCTTTTTAATGCTGTGCCTGCTAAGTGTAATCAATAACGGAAACTACAAATCCCTTTACTTTCTTCCGTGAACGTAAAATTACAAAGAATTACGAGTAGTAATGTGAGATCATGCCAATAAATAACAAAATAATCCTTATATATCTAGAAGAAATTTTATTCTCAACCAAACAGTAATCAGTTTTATAATATCCTACACAACGCAAACATATTTTTATTATTTCGTCAAACTTCAAGAAATATAGAAGAAATTCTACAAATTACTAGTATTTTTTATTTGAATTAGTAGTACAATGTTTTAAAATGGCAACATTGAAGTACCTAAATAGCAGAGGCTAGCGAATAGTTGGTATACATTTTAGAATTTAATTTATTGAATGTAAACCAATTAGAACCTTTTATCAATATAAATTTCACGAAAATACGAAATAAAGTATCATCCAGTAACGCAAATACCGACTGTTTGGCTGAAAATTATGACGCTAATATATTAATTACTTTCGTGACATTGACGATAAACTTTAAGTGTTGCCAGTTATAGTACTTTGACATAAAATAAATTTTATTTATTTTTATTGCGACTGACGCACTACAAGTTCCTTTCTTCAAGTTTGTCTGTTGATTTCTCGAATACTAGAAATTGATGTGTGTTTATACAACACACATTGGCTTTTGGCTATAAAGTAAAAATGTAACACGAACTCTGGCATAAGCGTTTTTACTGGAATTCGTAATAGTTCAAATATAAACTCTATAATTTATAAATAGTTATTATTATACTATACCACCATTATTGACCAATTGTGGAACACCAATACATAGTAATAAGTAAGAAACCCAAACACTGCATTTTCAATACTTGTAGCTAATTATCCTCTATTATATTTGTCATGGTCAGGTTTCTAAATTGTAATTTATTTCGTCATACTAAAGCTTGATTAAAAATAAAATGTTTCTATTTCTAGAGTTCAACCGTTAACATAAATTAATTTTTATCCCCAGTAAGACATAAACTTAGTTCTTGACAAATAGTTAAGTATTTTCTTAAATCAATGAAACTGTATATTATAATAAGAGACATAGAGAGTAATGAAAGTTATCAGAAGATTTTTAATGGATTAAACTTAAATACACAAAGTAAATTAAGTTATATTATATAATCGGTTATCTACAACCAGTTAACTGATACTCCCATTTTTAGGCACATTTACCAGATTACCACTAGAGTTCAAGAGAGTATATATATAAGTAATAATTAGTGTGTCTTGGTATTTTTACTTGTGGGTTTGCGATTCTCAGGCAATATATGTAAAAGTAATTGCATGCGCGTTTATGTTACATTTGCATGATTGTGGTTTGGTTTGGCTTAATCTCGATCAATGTGAAGAATTAATTTTCCAGCTGCACACAATCTGTCACACAAACATCGCTTCCCCGAAACATGGAGGCAGTAACAGCAGAGACAATACTGGGCTTTGGCTGTGAGCTGTGATAGCTCTGACTTTGAAAATGGGATATCCTGCAGTGTTATTGTTTACACTTCATGTAACACCCATGGTTGCACCAACTACTGGCAGATAAAAGGAGGAAAACGATTTTTATAGATTAGGTGTTGCCTAACCAATGTAATTAAAAGGAAATTTATAAAAAGTAAAAGTTATCTTTATTATAAAAACATAACTAAGTTTCGAATAATTAGATAAATATTTTGATTTAGAATGAATTGTATTTGTAGTCTGAATGGCAAATAATATGAAGCTATATAGTCATTTACTCTTATTTGGACAAATAATATTTTTATTACATTTTTACAGCAGCATTTTAGGTAATTTAAATTATAGTTTTCTTACATATGGTGTTTCAGGCCAACTATCCACAATCTCCTGTGGTTACAGACCACCTTTTGACAGAGAGTGATGCAATAAACTGTAACCCTAATACATCTCATACGGCGAACTTTAAAAAATGTTTTATGTCAATTACATTTGAAGTACAGGGTGTGCCAAAAAATGAGCGTCACTTAAGTTTTAAATTAATTTTGGTGTAAATACACGCATATAAAATAACGTACAAAAGAATATGGCTACAAAAAGATTTTAATTTTTAGCAGCAATATTAAATTCTTATGTATGAATAATAAAGTTACCCATGCCTTTGCACACTCTTTTCCATTGAATAACATATACGTCTACGGAATTCCATACAGTATGATACACAGATATGTTACATTTTACCTTTATAGGACAACGAAAATAAAAAAAAGATATTATAGTTCTCATAAGGGTTTTATGGGTACATCAACCCATATGAGTGTTTGATATTTATAGTAATGTTTTTTTTCCATGTACATTATAGAGTACCTATAAGTAAAATTTCATCTTTCTAGGACGTTTGAAAGTTGTAAACAATATAAATATAGTTATTTTTGAGGTTACAACCTATTCCAACCCCAATGGATGGTTGGAATTAATGAAAATCCTTTACCATGGATTTAGTATTTTGTGAGCATAATACACATTTTTATGATCATCATCAAAGAGAGTTAAGAAGTTTATACACAAAAAATATAGGTTTTTCTGAGGTTACAACCCCATTTCAACCCCTTTGGTTACTGATATTTATAAAAATAGTGTACTTTTCACTTTTTGAATATATGCATACATATGTAAAATTTTAACTTTCTGTGAAATCAGGAAATTGGAATTTTCTATGAGTCAGTGAGGGCTTTGCCTTTCATATAATATAGACAATAGTAACAAAAATCATATTTCCTTCTTACAAATTTTCTTTTGTTTACAACGTTTTGCAAATTATTCCAACCAAACTACTAAAGTGGTTTGCCCTCAAGTATCTGAAACAAATAGCTGTATACATAACGTTTAATGGTACACACCATGACGTTTAACGGTCCGTACTAAAACTATAATACAGCAGGAAATATCATTGTGAAAGAGACTCTCCCACAATCTGAGATATTACCGCCCACAGCAATATCCCAATATTTTCTCTGTTTTAACTGTTCTCCATGTTTCGGGGAAGCAATATTTTGGTGAAATTGTATGCAGTGGGAAAGTGATTTTATTGCACCATACTTCTTACTAAGTGTATAAAATCTAGACATTCAACGCATAAAATGCTTCCTATAAATTTCTACTGCTATATCGGGATATTTTAATAACTTTTTCCTTTGATTCTATGCATTTCTGACTTTTTGATCTGAAAATACATACTTGTCTATGTAAAAGTCAAGTATCTCGCAAAAACGTTAAGTGTATAGATGAAATCGGTTTTAAATTATCCTGCAGGTAATTAGGCTAATGCCCATCATCAAACACGAATTGCCAAAAAGTTATGTTGCATGTAAAATTTAAAATTCTTATTTGGCTCAATTGGTTTTTTAGATATCTAATAGAAGAAACAACATAGACACATACAAATAGATAGAAGAGTTATTTTTGCAATAAAACGCAATGTTTATAACTCTATTAATTCCCGAAAGTCACTATGATTTATAGGCTTTGCTAATGTACAGCCAAACCACATAGAGAGATATGAATCATCATCGAAATATATCTTCTCTATGTCTGTGTACAAATAAACCGTACATTTACCCGATACATTGTAACGAATGTTTTACCAAATAGTTCACCGAGTATACAATTTTACAATGAAATGAATGACCTCAATCTGTTTAACATTATTTTATTTAACAATTTTCACGTTGTTATCACGGTTTCTCATAAGATCAATACAAAACTATACACTACAGCTCTGCCAAAACACAAGGAGTATATACACAATCATTCAAGTCGATATTTCTTGTATAGAAATGAACTTTCATTTGAAATTTATAGTATAAATGCAAGTTCGTTTTTGAGAAAGTAATGAGTTTTTTTAGTCCCTCGGTTACAGGCTTCGCTGAAAGCCAGTCAATTATTATTATATGTGATTATAATCCATAACAAGATGTTACAGTTTGTTTTTATACCATTAGTTGAGACAGCACCAAACTCTAACCACAATAAAATCTACTATACGCGTAGAAATGCTCGTTAGGAAAAAACAATGTTATATGTTATGGTTACACCGAATGGAGGGAAAAATCTTGTTTAGTTCTTCCGTAAGCGGGTAGAAGAGAGAAACTATGAAAATGATGAATTTGGTTTAATAAAGGTGTGTTTCGTTTATAACTGCCGAATCCTTAAAAGGGTGGGGGTAGGGGGATAATAATGAATAGATTTCTGACCAGAGAAACTAAGGTAACTATAGCTGTAAAATATTTACAATTATATTTTATCACATCAAGATTCAATTATATTATTTAGAATAATTTGTTTTGAATTTATCATATCTGTCTAATAAAATCGACAAGATGGGTTGAGTTGCACTATGGACCTAGCCGTAGAATCATGTGATACTCTCCATTGGATGGACCTATTTTAAATTAACATTTTCTCTGGTCACGTGACATAGCCTGATCGGCATAATGTCCCCTATACTGGTAACCCAGACAGTGGGTCCAATGCTTCCAAAACGAACACACGTGTCTCTCTCCCATTCAAAGCTATGTATGGGTGGAGATGTACATGATATGACCCGCGGGAAAGGGTATATCTCGCACTCGTCTCGCTGTTTCTCTCTCTAGCCCGAGAGTGGGTCTAATAAGAATAAGGTGTGGAGTATATTGAAACCCCAATTGGTACCCGTTAGATTTTGTAAAGACCGTTGGGTTTGTGGAGTTTAGCTTGAAAGACAAGTTTCTTTGTACCACGTATCCCCCCTCGATGCAAGTGACTGCTTTAAAGTGTTTGATGTGCCCATCCACTCAAGGACACCAAGTTGACTCCTTGGAACCCACGACTATTTTTAATCATGTAAATACTAGATAGGTCATCAGATCTCTGACACCAGATCCATTTTTTATTACTTCTCTCAATCTCATTTCCGTTCAAATATTGAGAATTAGTGAATTTTACACAATTTAATTGCCGCAATTTGTGGAAGAAGCCGAGTTTATATTCTCAGTTGGCTGAAGTGCGATTGCGCTAGGAAATGTTTAATAATCACATATACACCGTCCCTACAGATATTCAGGTTAGATGGAACTCCTGCATTTCTCCGATAGAAGCACCAAGGGGACCCAATTAATTAACAAAGTATTGGCAAACAGGGAAACGAGCTTGTTGTCCACTCTAACACTAATCCACAGGATTATAACCCCGAAGTTTGCAATCAGACTGTTAATGTATTGATTACCATTGGAGTGCCAGCTGGCAATTCTGATGGTTGCGATAGTGAATAAAGTATATCGTTATTGGACTTGTTCACTAAATAAGTAATCTTACTACACACCATGTGGCCACATAGATTACTATGTAATATATTAAAATGTTACATTGATCTGTTTATTTACAATTTTGTTTGTTATGTCATGTTCATGGTTCAATCATCGTTTCATAATATAAGTTATTGAAAAATTTCTTTAGGATAGTTCGTTCTTGGGATATTGTTCAGAAAGGCAGACAGACAAACATAAATAAATGACATTTTCTAGCCCTGTCTTCCTTGCTACCGCTTACCTAATAAAATCCTTTTACATATGCTTATATCTTTTGCGTAATCAAATAAATATATTTTAAATAATGAGTTTTTGCAATATTTACTAGTAAAAAATCAATCATTCGGACATCCCCAACTTAGAAACGCTTTTGAAACAATGACACTATATGTTTTTTCTTTAAATAAATACGAGAATATTTTAATGTTTGAGAAGAAATTGAGAATTACTTATCTGAAAGACATTTCAACAGTTGGAATCAACCTCTATAATTTGAACTAGCCATCTTTGGCCAGTAAAGTTATTGAAATTTGCTTTAAACGATTGTTTTGTCCATATATTATAAACTTATATCATATGCGAGCCTTCATTGTACATTTAATATTTATATAATTCTAAAACTGTATAATATTCAAGGTTGTAGTAAATATTTTGATTTGATTTAATGTTCTTCAATTAACGAATGTTCCAGAGCCTAAAAATAAAAAAAGTACAGGAAGCTCCCCATAAGTAAGTAAGCAAGTGTGTATTCTTGATTTTTTATGTAAAAATAAAAACTTAACTAATCGTATCTGTTGTGATCAATGTTGAGTTGTACAGTATATAGGATTATACCAGTTCGTTTATGTTTTCATTGAAAAAGATCATGGGCGTAAGTGTATGTAAGCAAATATCGTAAATGTGTATATTTTATTATGTGGATACACGTATACATTCACAGTTCACAGGAAATGTTTATTATATTAATTGCAATTTCAGTATTGTACACTAAATAAATATATCGAAACAGTGGAACTATTTCTAGAATATAGTAAACGACACGCCAAACGTTGGAATATGAACAAACAGAAACCATTCACAATTAAAATAATATTTGAGCAGGTGTGAACTTGGTGGAAAAGACTAATGAGGTTACTACGAGGTTTATTGGAATATCCATATGAACATACTATAGCAATACTAATTTACTAAATTAACATTTGCTTTAAAAATGTTTACAGATGAAACTCGATCAACAAACGTCTACTTATTATTATTATAACTCAAATACTACAAAATATCTTCCTTATGACACCGATTTTGAAAATAGTTTTTAAGGCAATTTTTAAATCATAGTTGGGTGAGATACGTATAGCTCATTGATAATTGTGGTTAACTCAAGTAATTAAGGAGAAAAATGCAAATATTTGAAAATAGCATTGTACTGGCTTTTATTGGATTGAAAAGTAAAATGCTCAACATGCATCGTTAAATCTTTAGTGCTCATTGTTCTCTCCATGATTATGTAAACACTACAGATGGTCATATGTTCCTACCAAATTCTGTTCCTTAAATTTGGCAATCCTTTCACTAATAAATACAAAAAAATGAGTTAATTATCCATCCTATCTGGACACCTGAGATTTAACCCAAAGGTTAAGCAAATATTCTAAAACGTAATGTCAAGACAGGATTTTATCAGAGATCAGAGGGTATGAAACACTAGGATTTAAGCAGTGAATTTTACCAGAGGATTCACTTCTTGCTGGTTTGTACTTTCCAGTTGGACCCACACTGGGTAAAGAAAAAAACTGATGTGTTACTTAAATCTGGATCACCTTATAGATGTTCAGTAGTGGCGCATCACTAACCGCAAATGTCGAGATTCTGGGGCGCAAGGTTAATTCGACAGGTCTTGTCTACTGCGGGAGATATCTTTTGGGTTTAGTAGGGTTCGTTCCCTAATATTGAAGAGTTTTTGCAAGCCTAGACATAAGGGTGTGCCACGGCCTGCCTGCTTTGACTGAAGAGTCATTTTGAATCAGAGCTGGATTTCTCTTCTTCCTAGGGGACATGAAATTAGTGCCCAAACTTACCATTCAGAATATCCTGTCACTCCGGAAGTAGAGCAAGGGTCTTTATAGTACTAGGTAAAATTTTCAAAGTCTATTGTCCTAAGATAACAAAATAACATGAATAAAAAAACTGGTTTGAGTTTTATTTGAAAGAGAGCTTTGTTTAGAAGCGTGCTTTACAGAATTAAAATAGTTATTTTATGTCTCGGTTCCAAGGCCTAACACTAGTGTAAAAAAATCTAGATTTTAAACTAAAATCTGAGCATTGCTTGATTGGTTCTGCATGTTACACAACTTGCAAAGCTTCACCACTTTGTAACAAAATAAATGATGGCAGTATTTAAAATTTGACTCTGAACTGGAACGAGAAGAACGATACATATTTCATCAGATCATTGCGGTTGGAGTTTACCTTCAGTTTAGAGCTTGTGTGTGTAATGGTTTCTTGGATAGCTGACAGTGTTTAAGGAAGATTAAATAGTGTATTATTGTTTGAAGCGATTAAGCTATTTATTAAGGTGTGTTGGAGTAAAATATTGCATTATTTGCATTCTTTCAACAATTCCTACGCGCTCTAGTCCTAAAGTTTAAACATTTCTATGAATTAGTTCTCGTTCCCCTTAAAATATATTTAAATATATTGAATAATTAGTGTTCCTGGTCCATAATGAATGTTTTGAATAATATTCATTCTAAACAATTAATTTAAATTATGAGAATATACTTAATAAATAAACAAATATTTCGTGAAAATTTTTTGATTTAAATGTTACCTTATTAAAAGTCAGTATTAAGTACGTAAAATGCTGAACTCGTTCCATATATTCCATTAGCACGACTATACTTGTGATACCTGAGAGTTTTATACCATTGATAATGACTATGATGAATATAATAAACACAGTAGGAGATAAATAAATATATAACCATTATGATTTAAGATTATCATGACTTAAAAGTACTATTGTACTTTCGTACTATTAAAGCTAAAGTAGTTAGTTAAAACAGTTAATATGGCACAAATTATACTAAATGAAAAGGAGCCGTAAACAAAACGTTATTTTGAAAATTTAATAAATAATTTTCATCTTAAATCAAGTAATAAATCTTTTCTTATAAGGGAAAACATTTGAAGTGAAGTAAAAAATACGTGACACGAAAGTTTGATGGAAATAATTCATAGTCAATCAAATACAATAAGTACTTTTGAAGAATATGAACTCTATAAATTGGTAAACTAATATAGCAATCTATCAAGATTTTCAACAGTCATTAATAATAGTCCAATATAACATATTATTTAGTACTGAATGTATATCTACTAGAGGTAGAGGAAACAATGAAACAGAGAGAGTGAAAGAGTGATTCGCGAGCCCTCAGTACTTTCTCACAAGATTGGCCATAACTTCAAACTGGTATGATGTGTCACAAAACAAAAGTTTTATCCTCTCAGGGAGTTATATAAACTTACAGTAGGTCTATTTATTTAAAACAATATTTCACCTACTCCAAGTATTAATATTTTAGTAATATACACATGAAACGATGAGTGTTAAGGTGTCCCAAAAGTGGTAGACCACAGAAATCTTCTAAAACTCAACGCTACAGGTAAGATAACTTTGAATTGTTGTGTAAATGGTTATAAGACCACATTAGAACTTCTTTGTTGGTTATTGACAGAGCTAAGAGCTGTGTTTACCGATAAAGTCTCCTTGAAAACTTTTTACACGGAGAAAAAATTTCAAAACAAATCTTTACTCTAATATAATCATTGTTACTTAAGTGCATATCTATAATTTTGTCTTACGTAAACTTGAGTTTTAAACAAGATCAAGTATTATTTGAGCGTAAATCAAGAGGTTAGAAAATGTATTTTATTCGCTCATTTCTTGTTTTACCTGAAATATCATACATGTCTTTGGATAGAAAAGTAGTTGCCAATAGTGTGGGGTAACCCACAACTTAGATAATGAACAGCCTCTGAGCATACCTTGAGAAAACTTAACATATCCTATTTTGAAAATGGTTCAATAACCATTCCAACCAGACCGCATAATTTTAATGAAGGTTCAGGATAATCTTCAGAAAATAGATACAAGGATCCAGCGATCTGGTCTTCCTGAGTGCAACCTTAAAATAAATGTTTATGAATTCAATGGATTACGTAATTTTTAATAAATTATAAACATGATATTTATTAGTCGTGAATATAGATCTGTATTTAATACTAAAACTGGTAGCTTAGTGCAATAAAACTCCGTTAGTGCTTTTACAGTTTCACGATCACAAAGATATTGATTAGTTTGGTTAAAACGCGCACAAAGGAGCAATAATGAACAGAAATTATTACAATATAACGTAAGGAAAGGTCCATTATACAATGAATGCAGCAATAACCTTTCATCCAACAACGCGCACCTTAAAAATGGTCAGCAGGTATTAAAAATATCCATTGAGGATGGAATTCCAACACATACATTTCTGTAATAAGTTTTCACAACAAAAATATAATAGGGTCAAAAACATCCCTTGTTCTTGGAACAGTAAAACCAACAAACACAAAACAGAAAATAGTGTTATAACATTCCAAACCACAACGTGCACCATAAAGATGACTGGAAATGTTTATTGTTATCTCCTGGGTATGGAATAATTACGCAGAGTATTAAAACCTTCCACACCACAAAGCATACCATCACGATGGTTGAAATTGGTAAAAATATCCCTTGGTCTTGAGTAATTATAAAGAGAATATTGTTGTAGCTTTCCACACCACAACACGCACCATAACGATGGCTAGCAATGATTATTAATATCTCCTGGGTATGGAATAATTACACAGAGAATAGTGTATAACCTTCCAAACACTTCCACCATAACATACGATAATTTATCATCTACAGACTACACCACAACAAAGACCAGCAATTATAAAAAATATCCTCTGGGAGGGGCACAAATCAGGAGGAAGGTGCTAAACCCTTTCTTACTACAATGAATACGGTTTTCACATTATAGAACCCACGTTGGACTCAGCCTTGTGTTTTCCCTACTTAAAAAGATTTTTTCATTGCCGACCACACAAAACAGAAAATATTGGGAAAGATGGTGAGATTGACGTAATGCATTTAGAGATACAATATCAGAATCTGCACTATTACAGTCTTCAATATTTATCTAAATGTAATTTTTAACTGGTTAGGCAGAATCCCTGTATTTATAAGGCAGTACGGTATAACAATACTATTGATGTCCAAAAAAGGCACTCATAATGTACATGGATATTCAAGGGCATACAAGGTTAAATCAATCACACATAAATTTAAAAAGAACACATGTTTATATCACATCAAAAAAGTTCAAAATGTACAAATCACAGATTCATAAACCATCAAGTACCCTGTAAACAATCTTAAAGTACTAGTAGGCCTATATTGTTTTACTACGACAACTAGAATCTCAGGAAGGAGTGTCTTGTTATCCGAGGGTACAGTGAGATATGAAAGACAGATGAAGCATGAAACAAGAGCTTTACATACTATTTTAACAGTGTTATAACTTTTACTCCGTACAAAAGCTGAGACCTTAAAATATACATATTTACTAAACTACAGCTACTTCATCTAACAGGTTTGATCATCATTTCCAATATTAAAATTGATACGCTATAATGTTCATTGTAAACTTTTTCGCTCACTTTCTGATGTCTGGTAAAGAATTAAAAAACCCGGAATTTTTAATGATTCTACTGGTTTACATATTGATGAGCCATACGGTGTTCAAGAGGATGAATGATAAAGGTTAGAGGATCTGGTTGAGGAAAGGAAACTTTTCTCACACAATAATATTGTATGACTGTCCATCCCCCCAGTGAACCAGCCATTAATACAGACCAGCTCAGAGGCGTAACTAGGAAATATTTTTAGGGGGATGAGCCTGATTAAAGTGCACACCACACCGAAGAATTTGTGATAAACCTAGAAAATAACATTTACATAAATTAAATTGTCGTAATTAAAATTAAAAAACCTTTCACAGTTGTAATTCAAATAAGTTGTAATCTTGTTATAATTATATATTTCTTTAATTTTAAGGGCTGTGTTTGGATAGGGGGTTTTATCCCTTCTTTTTCTCCCTTAGTAACGCCACTGAACTGGTATACTAGAAATAGTCAGCTCTAGATCACAAGTCATGAAAGATAAGATTCACACGTTCAAAGGACTTAAACATATCTAGTATGAGTAGCAGTTACCACTAAAATAACAGGTAACAACAAGTGCATGTGCTTCTTTGGTGAGTTTATTTATTGTTTTTATCCAAAAAAGGATTAAAAGAAGGATGCCCCCTTGCAGTTGAATTAAGGAACGAGTAACCCACGATCCTTAAATGAAACCCTTTCTCGTAATAGACTTTCTATTGTGACATACTGTGATATTGTGCTGACTTTTGTAACAAATATATTATGTCATTCTCAACTAAATTTCAAAACTTAATGAGGCTGATTAAGATACCAAATGCTATTAGTAGAACGCATTTTACAGCCAAATGCGATCGTGAAAGAAATAAAAACCGAAAAAATTGTAAGGACTGAAAACTGTATAAAAGTAATAAAACGTTAAACGCTGAAATGTTCCGTTTATTAGAAGTCGGCTTTACACTGACTAACTTTTTCTAACCCAAATCACAGCTGTTAAACTTAAAATACTTTTAGGAATTTACTTCCAGGGATAAACATATGAGAGGCTAATTTTTAAAACACGACTAATACGATCCAAACTGCTATAAATTGTTTTATATTTTACAAGTTTTTCGAAAAAATATCAAATTTGTTTATACCATTGGTTAAAAGTTTAAAAAATATGTAATTTGCTTGAAAAACTAAAGAGTGTTTGGATGTGTAATAACTATTGACTTTAAAATGGGATACCTCCCATAATGTTTGCACAAAAAGAAGGGAATATTAGTTTTTGAAGTTGACCAATGTTCTAATGCAGTAAAATGTGAGGTCTTTTCACTACTGCTGAGTATCAAAAACTCACATATGACAAGTGACATGACATACCACAGTTTACATTGGTTTCAAAAAGATAGCAGCACATGATGGAGGTAGTAAAGGGGTCTCATATTAGGAGCAAGACTCATAATTGGACTTGAATTAACACTGGTAAATATAACGATACTGGGTTTTTGTACAAGAAAGTAGAAACGCCTGAACTGTAATGACGTACTCCGCGTTGTTTTCGATGTAATTCATACTTTTACTGAAATTGTTTTCTATTATAATATCTGCGTTGTTTATGAAGTTTGACACGGTATATTGTATATTAGACCACGAATTAGGTGATTGAAGTTACGTGTTATTTTGTAAAATAATTCCGTTTGCTTGTATTTTTATTTCTAACAGGAACAATAACAAGGATTAATCTATTAGCTGTAATAAGCACTGGTGTAATACTTCCAATAATACAAAGATCCTAGATCATAATTTTATTTTTCAGAGTCCCATCTAAAATTATAATTAAATCTCTAACACTTGATAACTTTACATTGTAAAAATTCTACATCACTACTCAGCAACAGCTACATTAGAGCTGAATAGGAGATCAACAATCACGTAAACTATTATAGCTATCAAGAAATGGCTTATCTCTTAACTTATAAAATTATAGTATACTGTACTTATATGACATAATTGATTATAAAAATAATGGTAAAAATCAATACAAATATCACAGATACAGCATTTAATCGTAATCAGGTTCTTAAACACTATTTTAAATAGTAATATTATAAAAAGATAAATGATTTTACTACTATGTATAAGTATTTACAAGGACGAAAGATTAATTCTAGTTGATAACCGATATTAAAACAAATAAACTTTGCAGCATTTTGATGAAAATATAAAGTTATAGTAGTCTTATTTTCGTCTCTGGAAACATAAAATTAATATCAAAAGCATTCATTTTGGATTTAGATTTTTTAATACGTATTGCAACTAAATTATGACCTCAGGTAAGTAATTTTACTCAGAAACTAGGAACAAATCGGAAGTAAGATCAGTTATTTTTTTCATGTGAAATACTACATTAGTACTTTAAAGTACATTTGACACAACAATATAATGAAAATAGTATGAAAATAGTGGTATTAAATTACCAACAATGAACTAACGTCTACCAATATACACAACCAATGGTGCCTAAGGTAAGAAGGTATCTACTGCGGACAAAAATACAAAAATAAAATAATTGCAACAAAATTATATAGTTTTAATACTGTGACATGTATCAGGTACAATACTAGGGAGGCCATTTTTAAGTTATGGACCATAATAAAAGTAAATAGTTCTTTTTAATTAAAGCCTTGTTTTAGTGGAGTAAACCTTCATATAACCTTCTATAGGTAACACATTTCCTTCCTGCTACTTGCAAATGGCCTTGTGTCCCACTCCACGTTATAACACCGGTGGCCGATTTTAAAAAAATATAAAGGCGCACATATGGTAATCAGCATTTCGTTTAAGATATCAAGCAAATAGTACAACTAAGCCTTTGAATCCCAATGGTTTAATCCTTAATACACTTTTTGCTAATAGCGGTTCCTGCGCAGTAAAATCCGCCAACTTGATGTTCCTGTAATGAGTCAAGTAACTAAGCAGGAGGTCTTTAAGGTTATTTGCGATCTGAGTGCAAAGAAATCATTGGATAATAACGGCTTGTCAACATGGCTTCTGAAAAGATTCCACAATGATATCGTGCCCCTTTCACTCAATCAATCAATCTTTCATTTAAACCGGCATCTTTCCATATTCTCCCAAGGTTGCAAAAGTGATTCCTATTTCTAACAAAGGAGATTTACAACAACCAAACAATTATAGACCAATACCAATCATGCCAGTGTCAAGTAAAGTTTTTGAGTAAATTTTCATGCGCAGAATGGTCGTTCGCACAAAATTTTTTTCATAGCTCAATTGTCCAAAAATGAAAATCAATTGTTGACGCAATCCTCCACTTATTGGAAATGATTATGAGCAACTTAGATAAGCACAATATGACATTACGTGTCTTTATAGCCTTGTCCAAGGATTTCGATTGTGTTGTCATAATATCCTCCTGGAACAATAATGAACTTATTAGTCATTGGAGCGATTTCTCGTATAGTCAACTTTTGAGATACGAAGTCCTCAGGGATCAATTCTCAGCCCTATCTTATTCCTGAAGCATGTAAATGATTTGAATTCTCTCATTAGAATTGAAAAAATTGTCCACGACTCTGTTTCAATTACAATGAAATTTAGCAAATTATTATTTATTAATTTGAAGGAATCAACACTTACATTAAATACTTTGAAGATAAAAATCTTAAAGTAATTCCCCAAATTCAAACTTCATGGTATTTTAAAGAAGTGCCGCTCTGAATTTTAGCCGTCAGACTACAGTAATAGACCATACTATTGAAGAAGCCGGCTTCACTAAATTTCTCGGAATGCCGTTAATAACGAGCTGATGGGGACTAGTAACGTTCATGTTGGTATAGTTAGTAAAAAGGTGTCATTAGGAATACTTGCTTAGATTACTTTCTGAACATTGTCCAAAGGAGGTATTGCTTATAGCTTTATACGGTCTGATTCAATGCCATCTGCAATATTGCATTGTTTTGTGGGGTAGCTGCTCACAGGCTAATTTCAATCGTATATAATTTCTTCAGAAAAACACATACTGATTATTGACAACGATAAATTTATGAAGCAGTGCCGTAATGGCTTTCGGAAACTAGGATTGCTAACACTGGAGGATCTGTACGTTAAGAAATATGCACTTTTATTTAACATTAAAAGCCACCCGATACAAGGTGGGTGTACACGGATTACAACACCGGATAAAACATGTGTACAGAACAGTACCTCACAGGTTGGCAACTATAGCCCTACTCTCTCAGGGTGTCTCCATACTAAATATAATTTCGAACGGCATTCGATTTGAAAATTCTGAAAGAACATTTAAATCAAAATTAAGACGCTTTTTAGTTTCGAAAGTTTTCTACTCGTTGGACGAGTTCATGTGTACTACACTCGTGTTGTGGGTGGGGGGGAGGGTAGTATCGTCTCCCCGTAATCGTAGTACTTACTGATATGCTATAAAATAATATGTCCCAGAGCACGTGATTTGATTTCGTGCTTTGTATACTTCAGTTTACTTTGGACTCCTATCATATGGATAATTATTTATTTCGCCTAGAAGACATGACAATCCATATTTCAGTGTTCATTTTGTGTTAAAGGCCTTGCAACACAACTTTCATTCATTACAATAGGAACGTTGCAGCCTGCTTAAAAGAGAAAATGCATAGAGGGAAGACAGTTTGGCAAAGCGGAAAGTTATCGCTAATAACATATACGTTTAGTAACGAAATGAGCTTTTTTAATTGTAGTGAACGTATACGTAAGAGTGTTTCTATCAATTAATGATATCATACTTCATCCATTTGCTCATGTAAAAATTGTATTCATATTTATTCTTTCCTCACTAGAAGCCCTCATTTATTATCTCGGAATCTCAGAAAACCAATGCATGTTACAAATCTATGGTTTATAAAAGAATGTTATTTAATACCGTTATTAAAACACCATTTATCACTATCACCAACACTATAGACGCTTTCATAATTGTTGAATGGACTTATACCATTATTGGCTAGAAATTTGCCATTTAAAGTTGTTGGCAAAGTAAAACTTTCATATTCAGCAGCAACTTGATTCATTCTGAAGCGATGACAGAGGACAGTAGACCGTCGTATTCAATGGTTACCGAAAATATTAATTTTCTGAGAGAACAATGAGAATCTGCGCTCGCACATCTCTATGTCGGTGTTGGGGGCGAGGAGGCTGCCGTCCAGACACCGAACATCCTGATACTATGGCGGCAGCAGCTCCTCGTCTTGTGGAGTCGGAGTACCGATGATCTGCAGGAACTCTGGGATGTAGGTGCAGTCTTCGGTGAACTCGATCTCGGTGCTCGAGCCAACGCCTCCCTCTTTTCCCGTCAGCCAGTATGTGTTCATGATACCCTTGCCCTGCAACAAGACGTCACTGAGGAATTTGAAGGTTTTCAAACCAGCGGTTAGCCAGAAATGTATAGAAATATTCTTCAGTAGCCTCTAAAACTCATTGACTCTTATAGCAGCAATCGGGTTGGTGTAATTGTTTCATGTTATTCTGTTGTTAAACGTTTTTGTGTATGCATAGTGTTTTGTAAGAGTTCGAAAGGACATCAGGAAATAATACTAGAGACATCAAAAAGCAAAAACTTTCACATAAACATAAAGTCGACATGCGTTTTAATACAAAATTACATCTTATAAGACTTTTGATACGAACAATGTAGATCTTCTCATTTATATTAAACTACTGAAACATGTAAAAGCAAAACATAACGTAATTTTTATTTTTGAACTAACGGCTGTTAAAAGTTTTCCAAACTAAATTACTAGAATAAAAAAAAAATTAAAGAACAATATTAAATTTTATAATTTAAATATGAATATAATGGACAGATTGACAATAAAACACACAGTCTACACATGAAGCGAGATAAGATATATTATGATTGAATGGACTATTTGTCTTCTACGTATGTTTCTACAAATTTCTGAAGGTGTGCCAGCCTCTAAAAAACCCCTGTATAAACCTAATCAACTAGTTTAAGAAGTATTGCGATGTAGACGGATATATCCGTCCAGCTCCGTCAGCCGAGCAGATAAGAGCTTGCGTCTTATCTCTCCGTAGTACAAAGTCGCTTCCTGCATCGACGAGATTCGACTCGTTTAGCAAATTAATATTCAACGAGTATTCTTGTTTAAAAAATTTTAATAATGCCTGCAATCTGCAGCGTCTGTAGTGTGACGTGCGAAAGTGACAGTAGTGAAGTGAAGTGTTGTGTGCTAACTGCAAACGGTGCTACCATTTGCAGTGTATTAAAGACGACGTAGATGTTAAGAAAACAAGATCTGCAAGTAAGGAATGGCTCTGCAAAGAGTGTAGAAAGTCTGCCTCAGCAACCAGCAGTATCAGCTCGTCAGCATCTTCGAATCTAACCAAGGAATTCCTCATCCAAGTGTTAGATGAATTTAAGAAGGAGGTGTTTGGAGAGAGATCCAGATCTTCAGAAAAGAAGTAAGTGATATTAAGACTTCAATTGAGTTTTTATCTGATGCTGTGGACAAGTCCAGCATAGTAATGAAGGCCATCCAAACAGACCTGACGGCTATGAAGAAAGAGAACTAGAATTGAAGAAAAACAAAACAACATGCTACAGAGTGAGGTAGACGGGCTTAAGGAGCGTCTCAGGTCCCTTGAGCAGTATACAAGAAGAACAAACATTGAGGTGAGTGGAATCCCTGAAACTCCTAAAGAAGACATCATCCAGATCGTCCAAGACTTGGGAGCAACGCTGGGCGTGGCAGTGGAGGAGAGCCAGGTGATGGCGGCGCACAGAATACCGTCGTACAAGCGCGACAGAGTCCCGTCACTGGTCGTCCAGTTCCAGAGCAAGATCACCAGGGACGCCTGGATCTGCAAGTACAAGGAGAAGAGGACCATCACTGCCAAAGACGTCAACGCAGCCTACCCTGCCAACAAGATCTACGTGAACGAGCATCTTTCTCCAGAGAACAAGCTCATCCTATCCAACCTGAAGAAGAAGTGCAAAGACATTGGCTACAAGTATGCGTGGTGTCGGGATGGAAAATTTTTCGCAAGGAAAACTGACGGAGAAAGATGCACGAGAATCCACAGCTACAGTGACATTGACAATCTCAAGTAAGTTGTAAAGTGAAGCCACAACAAAGGACAGAAGCTTTCTTTAAATGTAGTCTAAGATTATTATCTTTTAAATAGTACCATATAAATTTACTGGAAAAAAGTTTAGTTTTATCCTATATTTTTGGCTCCCCTTATGAGTACTGAAAACACACAAATTTTTAATTCTCTAAAATGCGATTTCTTTTCGTCTCACAGTAATGAAGATAACTTATTTTTCATATATGCCAACATTAGAAGCATGAGAAAAAATTTTAACAACTTCTTATTAGAATTATGCCAATTAGAAAATAAAATTGATTTTATAGTATTAAGTGAAGTATGGATCAGTAGTAATGAAACTAGCTTATACACAATTGAGGGCTACGACATGTTTTATCACTGCAATGACAATTACAGGGCTGGAGGCGTTGTCTGTTTTGTAAAAAATAATATTAATGTTACACAAATTTACAACGTAAATATGCAAACGGCTGACGTACTTTTACTTGAAATAAAACTTAACAAATATACTTCAATTTATTATGTATGTATAGGTTACATGAATTCTCAGAAAATACTTTTTACACGGAACTAGAAGTCATATTGTCAAATATAAACAAAAACGCTATTATTATTGGAGATATTAACATTAACTTGTTAGACTTATCATCCACACACACACAACACTATTTAAGTTTAATGAATAATAACGGTTTTGCATCTATAATTAAACACTCCGACTAGAATTACGCAAACGACACAGTCTTTGTATTGACCACATTTTTATAAAACACAGAAATATAAACACATTTAAATATGCAACTTTTGATATAAATATCACAGATCACTACATTATAGGACTAATCATGGAACAAAAAGAAGTTAGCTTATTGAAAACAAATAAAAATCTCAGCTTGCAAACAAAAACAGTAGTTGACTATGATAGTATTAGCCTTCAGTTAAAAAATGTTAATTGGGATGAGTTTTACACAATGAATAATGTTAATGAATGTTACGATAAGTTTCACGAAACACTAAGCAATATTGTTAACAATAATACAAAGTCTCAAAGTAAATGTGAAAAGATAGATAAAGCTAGAACTAGAAGTCCTTGGATAACTAACAATTTGTTAAAAAAACATAGAAAAAAGAAGAAAAGTTGTATAAAATATCAAAAAAAAAGGCCATACGATACACATTTTTTAACTTACTATAGTACATTTTGTAAAGATTTAAAAAACAAAATCGATTTTAACAAAAAATGAATATTATTCTAATAAACTCTCCAATTGTAATGGAGACGCTTCACAACAATGGAAAATAATAAACAACTTAACTGGAGGCCGGGTGGTAAAAACCGTGGACAAGCTAATACTTGAAGACGGTACAATTCTTGTAAATCCGGAAATGATTGCTGAAGAGGCTAATAAACATTTTGTAAACATACAATCACAAATAGGCACAAACAATATCGTTCCACGTACACAATATAAGTATCCCCAATCCAGTTTGAACTCTTTATTTTTAAGCCCAGTAACAACAAATGAAGTAAGAAATATAATTAGCAGTTTTAAAGAATAAAAAATCCTCGGGATATGATAGCTTCAATATAGTTTTAGTCAAACGTATTGCAGATGAAATTGCTCCATTACTCTCCTATATTATCAACTTGAGCTTTACCACAGGAGTATTTCCAAACAAATTAAAGCTTAGTATAGTTGTGCCATTATTAAAACAGGAAAATGTTCACAATGTAAATAATCTAAGACCCATAAGCCTGTTATCAGTATTTTCTAAAATAATTGAAAAAGCCATGAGAATCAGATTAATTAATTACATAAGCAAAAAAATTCATTATTAAGTAACAACCAATTTGGTTTCATAAAAGGAAAATCCACGGAGGACGCACTAATAAAAGTAACTGATAGCATTTATAGTAGTATTAATCAAAATAATAAAATAACAGGTGTTTTTATTGATTTCAAAAAAGCATTTGATTTAGTAAGCCATGACACTTTATTAGAAAATGATGAGAGCGATGGGTGTAAGAGGTGTGGCTTTGGACTGGTTTCGAAGTTACCTTACAGGCCGCACTCAGAGGGTGAAGGTCGGCAACAGCCTTAGCCCGCCACTACCGGTCACTGTAGGTGTGCCTCAAGGAGCTGTACTTTCAGCAAATCTGTTCCTGATCTTTATAAATGATCTCATCTCTCAAAATTTTCTTGGACAAGTAAACGCTTTTGCGGATGACATTGCGCTATTCTATTCGCATAGCAACATTAATGTAATTTGGGAAAATATAAACACAGACTTGAAAACTTTGAGAAATTGGTGTACATTAAATAAAATGGAATTAAATGTCAGCAAAACAAAGTATGTAAATTTCGATTTAAGAGGCTTTGACTTTGAAAAAAATATTTTATATCACGATTACACATGTACAAATCGATTAATCGATTGTAACTGTCAATCTATAGAAAAAGTCAAATTTGTCAAATATTTGGGAATAACTTTAGATGAAAAAATAACTTGGCAACATCATATTATTGCATTACATAAATCTATTTCCATCAGTATTCGAAAATTTTATTTTTTAAGGAATTTTTGTAATGAATCTCTTTTACGATCACTTTATTTTGGGTTAATTCAGTCACGTATCCAATACGGAATAATTTGCTGGGGAAATGCTTCAAAATACCTGTTAAATAGACTGAGAATAACACAAAACCATTATTTGCGAATAATCTTAAACAAACAAAAACAAGAAAGTTCATTTCCGTTATTCGTTTACATTAAATATTCTACCTGTTCAACATCTTTTTGTATTCAAAGTCCTAAGATTATTTTACATTAGAAGCGGAAATCAGGGGACAAACAACCTTTATTACTCTACAAGAAACACTCAAAAAATAACTTATAGAATTCCAAAGGTCAACAAAACTGTGCTCAGACAATCATTTCTTTATAATGGACCCAAGTATTTCAACCAATTGCCGCTTAAAACAAAACAAATTAGCATTGTTAAATTATTTTCAAAAAAATTAAAAGAATGGCTTTTTCAAAAATAAGTGCATTGAGTTCTTAAACTCCTTTTTAGTCTAGTTTTGTACTTATATATGTATGTGTATAAAAAAAAAAAAAAAAAAAAAAAAAAAAAAAACCCAACAATAATAATAGTATTCTCATAGTTTCATTTTATTATTTATTTATTCTCTCTTTTTTTTTAATTATAACCAACTACAAAGTCTTATGTTAAAAACACTACAGATATACACATATATATTATTTTGTATAAGAAGATAATACTTTGGAAAAGACCTATTTAGTTTAAGAAGAAATGCTTTGTATTTTTGTTTTTTATTTAGTTTGTTTTCTTTTTTAGTTATATTAGATGCATGGTGTTATTTGGACGCTGCGGAGAGCTCTTAGTTCTTAGTTTTTAAAGTAGAACTGGACTCAAATTTGTTAATTTCTTTTTGAATAGATGTATATTTTTTTCATGCTGGTCGCTTACTTGATACTGACCAGCATTATTTCCTGGGTTATAAAAGTGTTACTTTAAAAATTATTTTATTGATGGAAATAAATCATTTATTCATATTAAAGGCAATCCGCTTTTAAAATACGTTAGGTCTTTGCAATGTTCTACGATGCAACCGATTTAAAAGTGTTTTGTTAACATGGTTTATATTTTGATATTATTGTTAATTAAATATTTAATAATATTTTTATCATAACTTTTACCAAGATATGTATATTGTATTAGATAATGGCTATCTGAGTACGAAACAGAAAAAACTCACAATTACTTTTAATATTTGATACCATATTCTCAGATACTAAAGTAGATCCCCCACCTTGATCTCCATCTGACCTCTCAACTCCATGTAGAAGCCGCCCTCCAATTCCAGGTAATCTTTGGTCTCGCTGGTCATGTGGATCTTCATTGCTGCAACATAGGTACAGTAATAGGTCATTTGCTTAATGGAACATTGCTTGATTTGTGGAAACATAAAAAAACAAAACAAAACAAAGTAGACATGCCTAATGACATGGTGCAGATTAAATCTTTACTTATATAATATTTATAATACTCCTCCACTACGGCAAAAATATTCAATTCAATCCAAGATTAATAGTTTTACTTGTGTTGATTTATATATTATTCTGAATGAGAGAAACGGGATGGCTACAAATAGTTAGATTATTGCTGTATGATCAGGTGACCGCCCATATTGTCCCTAATTGGTCGAAACAATACAACCTACCCCTACCGGTATAATTGGGTACGGAGGAGCGTGAGCCATAGTGATCCTTGATAGAAGTCTCTCCAGTTTGCTCGTCAATTGCCCACCCTCTCAAAATAATTCACTGATTTTGCCTCATAATCGACACGTGCTTTGTTGCTCTCCTCGTCACACGTTTAAATGTATTAGTGTAGGGAACGCTGGGATCAAGACTGATGGATCAAACGAAGCATTCGACTGGGTGAGTCATCCACACCTTTTGGATTGTCTGAGGGACCTTGGGTTGGATAGCATGTCATTACAGTGGTTCTTATCTATCTCAAAGAGAGCAGTATGCCCAGGTCGAAGGCACCCGTTCATTCCTATTTCGTTATATATTATATACATATATATAAACATATATATCTAAACCTAAAACCTTACTCATTTTACTTTAAAATACTGCTCTAGTGATTTCTTAATTATCTTTTTTTTAATAGAGTAATTTTTTAATTTCAGTAGGTGTAAAACGTAAATTATATGGAAAATATATAAGTGATACTAACCTAAAAGGTAATATACATGATAGTTTTAAGCCTAGTTTATATAAAAATGTTCTCTGAGAAATACGCCCGACAATTTTTGACAGTATAAAAACTAGAATTGGAAATGGTAAATTTTTTTATGATTAATTGGCTCATTAATAGTGTGAGGATTTGTCTCAATTTGTTGTATTTTGTTTTTATTAGTATTTGGGTATACTGATTGTTTTAAAATCAATAATCTCTATGGAGAAAACATTACATACAAAATGTTTAAGGATAAAACTACTGATTGTACCAATATATATTAGGTAGTTTAAATTATTAAAAACTAGAAATTATGAACATAAAATATACAATATGAAATCTATAAATCTAAAGTCCACAAAAATTAAAAGGCTTCTGATTTAAGAAGTTAACTATTGTCAAAGTTTACCTTCCCCTGTGGATTCCATACGAGAAGCAGTGTTGACAGTGTCGCCGAAGAGACAGTAGCGCGGCATGGTGGTACCTACGATGCCGGCGACACAAGGTCCAGTGTTGAGTCCCACCCGGACTTCCAGGGACTCATGAGGTCGGTGAGGAATCCGGAAGTGTTCCAGACTAAACAACAGGTCCAGTGACATCGTGGCAACCTCTGCAGCGTGCTTGTTGCCTGGAACAGAACTTAAGGGAAACACCTCATTTATAAGTGTTTATTTACTATAGTAACTTTTTAGATTTCATGTATTTGTATATCCGACTCAATCTACTTTCATTCTGAAACTATATTCCGATCCAAAGAATCTTATTTGGGTGACAATTTTTAAGCTATATTCCTCCTATACGAGTCTATTACAGTGGAAAACAATGCCCAGTAAACGTTATCAATCAGTAGTTTATTTTAAGTAGGTTTAATAGAATTTGGCCTATTGCAATCACACTTATGTGGCATTTTTTTTATTTTCTCAGATTATTAGCCTAAATAAAAAACCACCATAATCGAAAATTTTTAATACTCTGTTTTCAAATCTTATGCACACTGAAAGGATCCTGGAAACTATAAGAAGTACAGCAAAGATTAAATATCATACCAACACAAGACCTGTAAACCAATGTGGATAAGTTACCTAGTTATTGGTTGCGTCGTTAGCTTGCTGCGCTCAATAAGCTGTTACAGGTATCTTATTAGTCTTTATAATAAAACTCTAAAAATATAATTTTTCCATGAAACCTTCATTATATTTCTTCTAGTTCTTAAATATTACAATAATACAATTTTTAAGACAAACAAGTAAGAGGTGTAGGGTTCGGATCAATTAAAAAAACCAACGAATTATCTGTTTACTTAATGAAACAAAATTCAATTTGTACTAATTTCGTAAATATCACTCATTTTGTACTACGCGGTTTTCGTCAAACGATTCATAAATATTCGTTTTGTTTATCATTGTTTGGAGGAAATTTTTATTCTACTGTTCGGAGGTTGTTACAACTAACTGGCATTTCGCTGCGCATACTGTTGGTATCAGATGTTTAGTGAAAGATAAGTTATCTGACAAGGCTAGTTTACAAGATACTGATTAGCTCAATATCAGTTTAATTTTTAATTGTTTCACATTTTATAATCTTATAAAAATATAAAAAGAATCACAAAAAATAATTAAATAACTTAATTAAATTTGTAACACAAATTATACTACTCAAAATAAAAAAGCCGTTGGCCGCACGTCCATCGTCTTGAATAATATTTTAGACTTAGATTTTTCTGGATGAGATCAGTACAGAGATAGAGGACCTCAAGATTTCTAGTCATGTAGTCCAGAAAGTAAAACGAAGAAATTACCAGGATTTTATCAGCAAAATCCAAATAGTTTACTATCCTTTCAAGCCAAAAACAAATTTTTTTCGTTGTTTTGCATTTTTCGCGTTAGTAAAAATGTAAAACTTAAAGGATATCTTATTTCACGAGACGAGGTGTAAGTTTAAGTAGAATCTTCTCTGACTCTTAACCTGGGGACCAACGGTTTAAAGATGACTTCCGAACCACCGCTATTGGCCAGTTTAGACGGGCTGTGCGTAAGAAAAGGATCCCTTAGCCGTCACCCATCCAAGCAGCAGCCACTTTTGACTCAGCTGTCTTACAATATCCATCGTACACGCTACAAACCGTTCTTCGCAAACGGCTTAGTATGTGGATAAAGATTTCTTCCTTTTTTATTTTCATACCGTTCCATAAAATTCCTCAATATAGTTTTTAGCATTACACGATTTAAAAGTGGTAATGTTGTTTGAATCAGGATAGGTCGAAGCCTCTGTCCTACTTCTGATTTCAGTATCAAACAATATGGTATAGATCGGTTAAATGTGTTGTTGTATCAACAAAATAATATTAGGTGACATATCAACAGAGATAGAGAGGACACTGTCAATGCCCTAATTCAATACTTCACTAAATAATAAAGCACCGCTTTTGTTTTTCCATTGTTGACCATGTAGGAATCATTACAATACACGCACGTACCATTCTTCTGCGGCAGCCCGCTGACAACCATGTAGGAGTCTCCGATGGTCTCCACCTTGTAGACGTCGTACTTTTGGATGCGGGAGTCAAAAAGGCGGTACAGATTGTTGAGCATGTTGACCACCTCCATAGGGGAGCTCTTGGCAGAGATCCTCGTGAAGCCTACTATGTCACTGAAGTACACCGTCACACTCTCGAAGTTCTCAGCTACAACCTGCACCAGCCAGGCATGACTAGTGGAACAAAGTTTTAAGGTTGATCTCCATAAGGAAACATTCTTATTATAGTGCTATCATTCATATCAGATATCTACTTGAAAAATGAATAATGATAATACATGTAGAATATACATCGACAAAATTTTGTATACTACAGAAAAACATACGAGAATATAGTTTTCCTCTCTAATATTTAAAACTTGTCCCAATATAAATATCACAAGTTTAAAATATAGATTTCAAAATAATTTTCTACAATTATTGAAATATTTGAAGGTCGCATTATTCAACAGTGCAAGGAAAACTTTCAGTTAGACCCCTAAAAACTCAAAGATGGAAGAAATATTTCTCAAATAATTAAATTAGAATAATTAAATTTTGTGTTTATTTTAAACACAAAATTTTTAACGTAATAATATATTTTTAATATAATGAATATATTAATGTGTATATTTAAAATTTTTCTGAGAATAAACTATTTAATTTAGTTTGAATCATAATGGCGACTTTTAACAGGTTTCTTTAAACAAAGGACGCTACTTTTACAAGCTATGATGATAGATGCAGCCATCTTAAGTTTTGTAATTCTGAGTTTTTTCTGAATTTTTGAAGGTTATGTGGTACACTATTTTGAACTGCTCTATTCTTAAGAATAAAACTGTGAAATATATTTTAAGATAACTTTGTTTGTAATGGGATGATTACCTTCTAAGACTGTCGATTACTCTGGGAATTATTATTCCAGTTCGTTTGCCGGAATAAAGTGTAATATATACTCCTGAGAACAAAATAGTTAAAATTGTGGCCAAATGTCTCCCTTACGCTTTGAAAATTCTATCCAATTTGGAAGTGGCGGATGTGAAAATAGTCGCCGCTATTATTATAGCTCCTAAACGTTGCGCTTCAACTCAAGGATAACAAAGACCAGACGCTATTATGATTATTTTGACAGTTTGAAATTTATGGGGTATATCAAATCTTTTGTCATAACCCGCATAATGGCGCAGTAAAGTCTTGTGTACTTATTCTTATATAGTGAATTACAAAAAATGGCAACTCACTTACTTGCTTGTGTTGCTTCAGTTGCCGTATAACAGGCAGGGGCAGCATCTGGCTGAGAAGACAGTCGCTCTTCCGCTTCTCCGTTCGCAGTTGGACGGTGCGGCGGACCAGGGTGTTGGCATACGTCTGTATAGTGTGGGTAGCGTGAACCACCAACAAGACGATAATCACAGACACCAGGAGGATCACAGAGAGGAGGGAAACCGTCAGCGTCCGGTCCCGAAAACTGGCGGAACGCCACTTGGACACCTGCAGGCTGAGAACAGAGTATCAGTGTTGTGTTGGGTGGTCTGCAATACTAGGATACTATAAATAAAGCGTCACAAAGTTCACTACGAATAAAGTTATGATAATTGCCAAATTCTCTTTGATGCAATACCTCTTAGACCTAAGGTAGCGGCAGTTTGTAATGTTAGAGTACGTTTGGGTGCACCAACAGAAGCACTATGGTGATCATTTTAATAAGATTAAATATTGGTCAGTGTCCAATCCCGGTATCTGATGGCGTACCACTTGGATATATTCTAGTTGAAGATCAAAATATTAGCTAAGAATTTTATGGCTTAGGTGGTATTCAATACCAAAGTACCAAGTATGAGACCGGGGTTTTGAACAGCATGCAAGCTTCAACAGGATTAGCAAGAGCATTACAGGCTATTGCCCAGTCCCCGTCTCCAATTAGGCACCACTAGGTTAAATTTTAGCACGCAATCAGAATATATACTACGTTTGTATTGTATAGGTATTAACATGAGGAGTATGATGGAAAAAGCTTCAACTGAACCACCTGTGTTTACTTATACTCTAAGTATCTGGGTACGAGCCACTTTCATTTACTGACATTGAACAAAACTTCGTTAACAGTGTACGAATTTAATGTCGCTCAATAAATAGGTTTAAGCTAATACTGAAGGTTACTAAGATGTTCTTCATACCATGTTATTGGTTCTTCTTATGGAAGAAATAAATGTGTAATGGCACCCATAAGGATGCTCGCTGTGTTATCGTTTTTGTTGGGGGAATTAGGCAATCCATCAAATAGCCCATAAGAATTTGCAAGTAAATAATAAGAACTCAAAATATACCCTTGCTAGCTGAAAATTCCATGTGGAAGTTTTCCTCGAGCCACTGCAAGCATAATATGCCACTATGTTAAGGGAATCAATTTCGAGTGTAATTTGAAGCTGTTGGAAAATGTTCTTGAGATCTGTCAAGATATTCGACAGGGTTAAGTTCTCGGGCCTATTTTCTCCCTTTATAAATTACCTATCTTTATCGCTCAATGTATATGACTCAAAAGTCTCCTTATTTGAAGATTTATTCCTCCCACTTTATGTAAAACATCAGCTAGAACTTGAAATGAAATCCATTATAGAGCCTAATTCACTTGTTCAATGGTTTTAGAAAACTCCGTTGTTACTAGATATAAATAAACCATGTACGATTGATAATAAAATAAGTAACATCAATGTTCAAAAGGAACTTGCCATTGGTGATCTGCAATTCTGTAATTTTCTCTTATTCACATAAAAAGTTCTTAAACGTGTATTTATCGATAACAACATGAAGTTAAACAACATAAAGTTATAGAATCTCTATTTTACGACAGTTGCCAAAATCTTTTAATCCTGACTTTTTTATTAACTGCTTATTGTGGTTAACTATACCCTTTCGTGCTTACAAAGATCCAATTAGGGATATAAAACACAATTCATTTTATTTTAAAGCTCAAAAAACTGCTATAACCTACTAGTTCTTCTTGCAGACCTCTATTTATGGATGGTAAAATTCGTACACTACCTTCCATTTATATTTTAACTACGGTTTAGTTTTTCGAAATAAATACAAAATATCCGAATATAAGCCTATGTATCATGTGTTTCTGACTACTATTAATATTCCTGTACACATAGAATTTTTCAAGAACCACATTGTGTTTGTAAGACATATGTAATTATTAGTAAAATAAAATTCATAGAATCGATGTACAGATAGTTGCTGGAAAGGAAGTCTTGTATTACAATTCGAGACAAACATCCTCCGGATGTAAGTGGATACGCACATCCGCCCAGACACCGATAGTGAACAGACAGGAAATGCTTGCTTAAGCAGCGGAAATGCTTATATAAAAAAAAAAAACCGTGCGACGATGTAAGGGGCAGCCATGTTGATATGAGAAATTGGTACTTACCAATTATGATGGAGAGATTTGGCAGAGGCGTGGTCAATGAGCTGACGGGAGAATAACATTAAAACTGATGAACAAGGAGGAGAGAAGGAGTTGAGGACGGGAATTCGGAAAGCGACGTTCGGGAGTGCTAGTGCTTTTGTTCGTGTGCGGAAAAATATCTCTAGGCGTACTAAGTGTGAAGTGAAATAAAATGTAAGTAATTTTAGGAACTTAGTATATATCAGGATTCATTGCAATTCCCTATCTATTTAAATGTTTACAATTTCGAAAATGTAAATTCATGTAAATGTTTAGCTATTTTAAAAGAAAGTTTTTCACGTTAGTCCATGCACTCCTATTTATTGCAACACTACAAAATTACTAGTAAATGTTATAATGAATTAAATTAAAAATAAATTGTAATGAATAATTTAATATTAAATATGTCTTCAAAGTATTAAGGTATTAAAATTTGTGCTTAATATGTCGGTTGACGCAATCAATTGTTAATTAAAATTTTTAATCAATTTAATGAGATGTCACAAATAAAATATGTGTTGGTTCATTTGAGGGTATTGTACTGCCAATCTAACCTATTATTAAATCCTCTCACAGCAACCCTTGCTCATAATATGTCACAACCTTCATTTTAAACTAAACCAAACTTAAAAACCTTAAGTTCCTTCAATGCAACTATTTAACGTAATCGCTTAAAAGAAATTATGAAAGGAATGTTATACAAATAAAATTCCTGCTAGAACTAGAATACACTCTTTCTTTGCATAAAAGGGTAAGTAAATACATTAAAAACGGAAATATATAAAACTACACAATAAGATTTGTTTGCGATAAAAAGAACATGGAATTACTTTTATATTGATAAATTATTACAGAGATTTTGCGTTAGTTATACACTCATTCCTTGCTTAAAAGGGTAAGTAAATACATTAAAAACGGAAATTTATAATATTATACAATAAGATTTGTTTCCGATAAAAAGAACATGGAACTACTATTAATATTCCTGTACACATAGAATTTTTCAAGAACCACATTGTGTTCAATGCAACTATTTAACGTAATCGCTTAAAAGAAATTCTGAAAGGAATGTTATACAAATAAAATTCCTGCTAGAACTAGAATACACTCATTCTTTGCATAAAAGGATAAGTGAATACATTAAAAGCGGAAATTTATGAAACTACACAATAAGATTTGTTTGCGATAAAAAGAACATGGAATTACTTTTATATTGATAAATTATTACAGAGATTTTGCGTTAGTTATGATGATATGAATAAAATCAGTAACACATTTCTACGATATTTATAATTGATCCCATTCACGTAAATATTTGAAATTTTATTCCTTAGGTTAGTTTCACTTTAATTATATAGTGCAGATGTATAATTTTTAGTTAATACTGATTCAGGGTGAAATAAACTATTTTAAGATATTTTTAAAGGAACTAATATGTACAACTACACAACCTGGCTTATATTTAAGTCGATAGAGAGTTGTTGTATAAGAAGTAAATTGATCGTCAGCCATGTAATTTTTGAGGGAGGTCGAGATGAAGGGCGTCTTATGGTTTTAATTGGGCAAACCTTGGAACAACATTATTTTAGAAAACATTTATCATTATCAATCTCAATCCATTATTGTCATCACCATGAGCCTCATTATCTTCGCAGATTTTGATTTTCCAACTTACCTAATGTTAGCTATGAGATGGTTCTGGTAGTTTTTTATTAGGTTCACAAACTCGGTCGTATTCTCTAAAATACGAATTGCTTCTTCAAAATCTGATCTGTCCATTTGCGAGTGTGGCGATGATCTGGAAAAGCACAAGGTTCTCTTAAGAACAGTCTTGTAAATAATCACTAAACAACTTATCATAGCAAGTGAATTAGATATGATTGAATCACGATGTTAATATAGATTTATAAATACTCTCGTACGAACAATAACACTTACTTGTTGCTCGCGATCTGCTGGGCGGAGTAGAATCTGACGTACATCTGGTAGAAGTCTGGGTCAAAATGGCAGAAGAGCCTGGCAGAGAACAGATATTGTCTGGCTGCTGTGTCGTGTTTAGAGTGGCCTGGTGCGAGGCTAGAGACCTGATGGAGGGCCAACAGCAGGATATGTTCCGAGGCTATCATCATGTTGTGGTACGTCATCAGAGTCCTGCAGACACATTCACTACTTCAATAGACCAAACTTAGTACAAAACATATATTTTCAATGCAATAAATTGTGGCTGAAACCCTTATTTTAATATTAAGATATTATGCATTCACAAGGAGAGATGAACTAAAAATTTAAAAAGGTTAGGCCAACATATACACCGATGTTGTGTAAAGTTCCTTGACAATGTTAGGTTGGCAGAAAATTTGTATAACTAATATGTTCAAAAGCGACGAACCAGTTGATAATCGAAACCACCATGTTAAATATAGTCAGGGATTCCTATAAATGTTGGATCAGCTAAATTTGGGTGTTGTAAAGATTTCATATATTTTTTGTGTATATTATTTTGAAAGGTATCTCACGAGGAAGACCGCTTTTTAATCAGGCAAACTGTAACTATGCTAAAGCAAAAAGCGTTGAAGATAAAAATGGTAAATCCTTACAGTATCTACATGAATTAATGTCTTTGCGTTAGCAAAGAAGATAGACTTGAAACTTTCCATGAAGTTTTCCATATCAATATAAGATACCTATTCCCTTTGAGTGACATGCATCGTCATGAAACTCGATATTACTTGTATATACATTTAGGCTCATGTAAATGTTATGGTGTATATATTATTGCGATATCATGCAGACATATTGACATGTAGATAGACAAATAAACAGAAAGGAAATTATTCAGAACTCGAGATATATGCTTCGCTAACGCTCAGCCAACTATTATAACTTACATTTGGCTAAAATTTACGTCAGGCAAAAGTTTTAATAGCGAGGGGTGAGCCCAGTCTGCAGTCTTTGAGTTAACGATGGAAGTTTACCAAAGTATTAAGATTGTTTCACTCACGAGCCTTTCCAAAAGTTAAAGCCAGTTTTAATGAACACTGGTAGCAATATGTTGGGGATTATGAAGTTTAGTTCCAAAATTACCCCCCACCCCGGCTTCTTGTACATGTTAATTGTTTGTTATTGATCGTGAAATTGGCCAGCACGTGAGTTAACATGATGAACGCCAATTAAAATTAAATTTAAAACTGATTAGTCAAAAAAATTTATACTAGCGACTTATAAACTGCAAATTTATGAGTAGTCAATTGAGGAATGTTTTTAATTTGCCAGGTTCCAAGAAATGTTTCAAGAACTTTAAGGAAATTAGTAAAATCTTGAAAATCCTGCAACCAAACACTTCTTCGATGTTAAATCAGAGGAGGTTATAGCACTCGAAGATTGAAGAGGACGTGTATATTCACAGTACACTTGTACATTTAATTCATCTCATCTTTTGTAGAATGAATCACATCAGTTTACAGTACACTAAAGAAATAAATAAAATAGATAAAAAGCTCGTGTAATTTGGAGTTGACTCCCAAATAGAACCAGATAAATGTTGTAAACTATTCCATGTAATCTTTTCTTTTATTACTATATATTAAAAACCATTTATCATTTTGAGTGGTCAGTTGGAAAATGTTACAATTATAACTGAGCGTCATTAGTGTGATGAAATCGATGACTTATTTTATCCTTTTAACATAATTTTTTTGAAAGCAATAAAGTTGAAAATTTTAATTACACTACCAGGAATAATAAGCATTTCACGTTGGAAATCTGTATAAAATTTTTAACGATGTCTAAATAAGGACAGTTGAAAATTATAATGTGTATTTTTATAGTTATTGCCTCAGGGAGTAACGTGATTTTTTATTATTTAATTTAAGAAATATATCTGTTTAAAATAATGTTTTCTTTAGGACATTAGATTTAAAAAAAGAATATACCTCCATGTCATACATATCTATCTCCATCAGCTTTTTCATGAAATGGCCGATTATGAAATTCCACTAATTTCTGCTTTAAATTTTTACTCCTCAAGGAGTAATAAAAGTTCTAAATTTGTTTCTTGTTTTAAGAAATGGTATATATGAATGTGGCAAATATGTTCCTTTAAAAAATAAAAATAAAACACCCTTTAAACCGAAAATTATTTGTTCCACTTTAAGATGTAAGTAGAGCACTTCTGTTTTGATGAGTTTGATGTAAAGTGTTTACAGTAAAATAATTTTTGGGTTCACCAACAATGACTGATGGATGATAATGCAGTTCTCGACTTACCTCCAGACCTGGGTAGTTCCCGAGTTGCTTCTGATCAATTCTGACATCCGCTCCAGTATTACAGAGTTGATGCCGGATAATATACTTGAGTTACTCACATCTGTGTGGTTCTCGCTCCCCCTGAAAAGACATGGATCGATAATTGTTCATAGTATTTGAACACTAATGAAGAAATTGTACTGAAATGGAAATTTAAAATCTCAACTTTAAACTACAATTTTTATAAATTCGTGTTATTCATTGATGGAGTGTCTTTCAATGTTTGAATAGATTCTCGTTACCTCTTATTTTAATTTTTATTTGTTATTTCCTAATAGTACATTCTGTATATTTGTTTATGTTTTACTCAGTTTCTTACTTTCATTTTAATCGTACATGTTCCGCACTTCCCTCAATATTCATACGTATCTGTTCTTTTTACAACATGTGTTATCCAATGGCTATAAATATTAGTTCCTTTAATATTCCTTCATATAATTAGTTGAATCAATCGATCATACCCATTACCATAAATGATACTCTTGTAATACTGCCAATTTGGCTGACAGCTAACTACTATCCCATCAAGGACTTTGTTTGTAACACTTCGATATATTGTTTTAAATTCCTTAATATAGCAATTGTTTTTACTTCAGAGACTCAACATATGATACTTAAGCGTGGCAGAATTAATGAAAATTCCACTATAAAGGATATAAAATACCTTTATCATTAACATTTTTATATCTATATACTGTGTTGCACAATGTAGTAATTTAATAGCAACTGCGTATCGTCTTGAAACTTGCAAATTTGAATTATTTATAAGTTAGCGTATTTATTAAATAATATTTATATAAGTATTGTCGTTTCCCTAACTTGTATTATACATGTAATTATTGTAATCAATTGTAGCAATGGCTGCTGCCGTTGGAAATAAATAAATAAATACTTGCGTCTACAAACGGAGATTTCAACAAAATAACAGGTACTTAAAAGGTTAAACCTATTTCAAAGGTTTACCAAACACTCCTGTGGTAAGTGATGCTTATTTTACAGATAATAAAGTTTGCTGATTACTTTAGAAAAATTGCTCTTTGAGTTTAAAGGTATTTTAAGATGCTCTCGACGCACAGAGTGAAACAGATATTATACGTACCGATTAAAGTTGTTGTGCACTTTTTGAAGTGATTAATTCTAATGCCAAGCAATGGATGTACGTTATGCAAGGGAAAAAACTTTCGTTTCGCGTTTCGGAACGTAACGTCACGCGTTTTCGCTCTGTAGCCGCTAGGGAGGGGACTATCACGGCCATTTTTATGCCAGGGAGGGCGTTTCTCTCCGAACAGTGGCTATCCTGGCGAGCGAGTGACCGACCACTGTCACTCCTTGTTGAAGTAACTAACTTTTTGTCTATGGTTTTACAATTTGGACGGAGATTAAATTTTCGCTTCGCGTCACACATGGTTAGGTTTCACAAGTGTTTTCAACGTAGAATGTGAGGTATACCAAAATGTGAACAAACCTTTACATGAACATCCGACCTGAACTGACAAAAGTTGACGTTCATGAAAAATGTGTTAGGGGAGATTAATAGGGAAACATAAACCACAATAGAATACAACATTTTATGAAATAAGGAAAATAACGTAACGCTTCTCTAATCTAGTAGTGTTTACAATGATTTATTTCTAACTATTGGATCTGTTAACTCATTCTATTACAAACCCAAATGTCCGAAATATCAATGTCTTGATTTATCGCAATGTTATAGAGTTTTTCAAGTTACATTACTTAAGCTAATAATAAGAAGAAGATTAGCTTAAGTAAGCTTAAGATTAAGCTGCAATTTAAAAGCTGTAAAAATTAACAAAATTCATAATCCTCTATTAGTAGTTATGTTGGATGTAACACACTAAAAAACTCCCACGCTAATTAATTATTGCAAAAAGACTGTGTAATTTGATGCACAATTCTGGTTTAATAAATATACTAATTACTCATTTATTTATTAATTAATTCATCGTAAAGTAAATGAAATTCATCATTTAATATCAGTATTTAAGCTCATTGCCTTCTAAATTGAATTTTAGCACGGTTAATATTAATTCCTCTTCCAGCTCCTCTTCCTCTTCACTATTAGACTCGTCCTGCCGAGGTTTAAAAATATATTGATTAGATCTTGTCTAGCTAAACAAGCCCTAGTGTAATTTAATAATTGAGAAAAAATTATTGTTATAATCCTTACTCAATTATTTCGGGCATTACCTTAATTCACATAAAAAATCTATTACCTAAAAAATTATTTTAATTCATATTTTGATGAAAAACTGCCTTAAAATCACAACTGTGCAGGACGGCGATTCAAGTCAGTAATCAACAAGGGCTTTATGATATTTTCAGCAAATGATCACAAAGACCGCCAAGTCTGTCAGTGCGACACAGATACTGCTGTAATGACCTGTCAGTCTCCAGATGGCTTACAGTCCTATCTCGTCCTACAATCAACAATGTTCCCTCGAGTCTCTTACTGCACAAGTCGTCTGCACAAGTCTTTGCATGTAGATCCCAGATATTATTGTGTTTTAACGTAGGAAACAACCCATTCATGCTCCATATTGTGGTAGCATTGAGACTGAGCATTGCCCTTTGGTACCTAATGTCATAATGATACTATACATAATTCGCAAAAAAGCATTGAAATCACCAGATAACCATAAACAATCTGACGTAAATGAATTCAGATATGTTCAAATTTGTTTCATGAACAAACCAAGACAAATATAGTAGTTTATCTAGAATAAATTGCAATCCTGTTATTAAGTTACACCGATAAGATAAATTTTCAAACACTCACAAGATATATTGTCAAGCATAAAACTTTACATCCAATATAAAAGTGTGTTTGAGAAGGTAACTATAAAGCTTTAGTAGGTAAATGTAAATTAATATTATATATGACACTACTAGTAGTGTAACTAATCGATTATTTATCCAAGTCGAAAACATTGTCTCAGATCTTTGATTAATGAACTGTAATGATCAAAATTTGATTATTTGATTAGATACTTGTTTGAGATCTTATGCAGTAATTGGAATTTGGATAATTTCGCCGTTATTATCGGTACATTCAGAATCAAACTCAAAAGTCACAAATATATGTTAACTCGTCTGTATAAATAGACTACAAAAACAGGTTCTAACACTTTTTGTTCCTCAATTTATTCCTTCTAAAATATTAAATATTTTTGTAATTTACGGTTAAACATATTCATTTAGAGTTTTCAAAGGTCAAAGGTTTAAGAAACTACAAATTTTCCCTATAGAAATTTGTTTTTAAACATGAGAAATATTTGTATAATTATATGTTAGATAATGGAAAACAGATTCAAATTAGAAATGAGAAATCACAATCCAGTATGTCTAGTAAGATGGTCTGCTATATTGGTGCTAGGAAGGTCAAAGAAAGCATTTTGAGACAGTACACTGTTTTATATATATTATTATATAAAACACCTAAGACATTATTCGAGTAGGTCACTATTTTAATTTATAATTATAATGTCGTAACTTGATACCAGGTCATAAAACGATGTTTTGTGTGAGAATTACATACAATATCATGCAATGACTAAGGCATTAATTACAAATTTTGTTTCACAATTCACTTTTCTTTATGTTAAACTCAGAAAACACTAGAAATTGAGAAAAACTAAAAATAATAAACCTGCCATTATGTTTTCTGTTTTATAATTTTATGCTCATGGTAGTTAAAATGTATACTGATAGGTAGTTTCATTTTACGAGGAATAATAAAGCTTAAAAAACCAAGTAAAGGTATTTATACTCAAAATATTAATCACTGCCACTTTTAGCCTAATTAATAGGAGTAATGGAATATTTCCCTCATTTACTCATCGTATAGTTGTAAATATAAAATAGAATCTCACACTATGTGGTAAGTAGTACACCACTCACAAGTTTATTTAACTTAAGATTATCAAATAGTCGTTCCGTCAGCAACATTTATTACAATCACTCGTTAATTTATTTATGCCGATAGGTATTTGAACAATCGTTTAGCGCACACTTTCTAGTACACAGCAATCACATTGCCCACAATTTCACCTCATAGAAACATACTTTATCTACAAGGCTACCGCACTATTAATATAAATGAAATAACTAACAAAATATGTATATCTACATGCAATCTGTTAATTTTGACCATCTGAATAATCTTTATCAACATTATCATTAGGCTATATGACAGAAGTTGATAAGCTTAATTGTAAATAATATTACCCATATTATTTTAAGTTTAAAAAGTGTGCCATAGAGAGAAAATGGCCCCTTTGGCCTATACTGATAAAGGGAACTAAGGGGAGATAACAACTTTAGACTGATCAGCGAAACTTGGACTTGTTACCGGTGATTTGTGCCTTACCCTGGCTGAGTCAGTACTTCAACTGATCGAGAAACTTCATCTGTAGTCTCTTGTTTGTTGATTCAATTCATCAAACCGATTTATAAGCGAAAGTTCTATCTTTTAAAACATAGTCGAGATTTTAAAAACTAAAGTATGTGAATATATTGTACAATTATATTGTGGTGAAACCATTTTTAGTCATCTTTCTAGTTTTTTATGTAAAACATTCTAGAATAACTTGAAATCTTGATTAAATACTGACAATGATATATTCTGTACCACACGTAACATCAAAGTCCGCATTCTAACTGTCTTTTAAAAATTTTATATGTAATTTGTAAAATTAAGTAATGCCTAACTCACCCTTTATTCTAGTGACATAAAGCGCGTTACTATATAAAAGCTAACGAACCTCTGCCGGAGCCTGTATCTTTGTTATTAGTGGAGAACGTAATTTACGAAAGGAAAGTATACATGTATCTTTTAACAAGTGTATATGGAATGCACATAATTTTTTGAACGTAATAATGTAGTTTTTACTATGTAAATGTTGTAGCGCTCTTTTGATGGTTGTTTGTAGCCCATTTGGCTGTATTTTAACGTAAAAATGTATAATATATTATAGTGTGAGGTTGAAAACGTAGAGTAATATTACATTTATATCACATTAAATGAAAAATTTAAATACAATTTGGATATTCTTTGTCTTTCTTTCCTTTTTTATAACATGATACAAAATAAACTAAACTTTAAAAATGTATAAAAGAATATATTTAATAGCAAATGTCTCTCAGTGCTCGACTTCCTGGGACGCTCCTAACCTTAATTAGAAGTTAAAATATGAGAGAAACGACTAAATTACTATACACTGTTATGATAATTTAAAATAATCAAATCATTTATAAATTAAGTGGAGCTTTTTATAAGCTAAAAAGATATAGTTATGCAGTTTTTGTTGATAAACGTGGTAAATTTGTGGAAAGAAACAGTTACTGAATTGAATTCAATAACTGCTTTTCAAAATATCTCATTCAGCTTCTTTCTGCTTTAGCATTCCTATTGGATTTTTCCTAATTCCATTATTTTTGTACTTACTTTACTTACACATACGCAAAACAGTAATACTCTTGCCTATAAGAAAGTAATATAATAAACTATAAGAATTTATTAAGTACAGTAAATAAAGAAATATTACAATTTACTTTTCCATGTGAAGGTACACGAGTTGGCTTAAAGCAGACTTAATTAGCGATAATCTTAAGTGCGCTGGGAACCTGAGGGAGAATTGACTCTTCAATATTTAACAGAGAAACTTCCCTCAGATAAAGCATTGTAGCAATGTATGCATGCATAGGAAAGCCGATCAAAATTCTATATCTTATCTAAAGTATCTATATCTTAAACAGTAAAAATTTAGGAGGTTGAATTTTTGTAAAAGTTAGACGAGACGGTACTTTGGATATTAAGGAGCGTAGAGATTCTGATTTGTGGAGGCATGGAATATTTTTATGTAGACTACATTTACCTGGATATAAAAATAGTATACTTTCGGTTTTATAATAACTATTGGATTAAAAATTATATTTATATCTTATAATACGAGTTCATAACTATTTACCTCGGCAATTGTTATCATAGCAATTATTGCTTCCTTGTCTCTTGTTAGTACAGAAGAAAGCAAATAAAAATAAACCAGATAAACCCAGTAATAAATATATTTATTAAATTCTAGAACTATTGTTGTTTTCGTAATTTATACATAATTTGTTACAGATCAATTGTAGCATTTTAGAAAGCATTAAAATTGTATTTAAAATTATTTTCACGTTGGATACAATTGCTTTGAATGACTTATTTAGTTTTAATTCCTGAATGCTGAACGATTTAATACATCTGAGCAAACTTTGAATGAAAAATGACTACACGTAGCTCTTGTTACTGGAAAGTAGCCTACTAAGTCATACAATTTAACTTCTTCAAGTTGTATATGTTTTTAGTTTATTGAACTAAAACATATACGAGTATCAGAAAGACGTTAATATTAACAGTCCTCAAAAGAGTTTCCATAAGAAAAAATAAAAAATAAAAATAAAAAGAGATTTTGGTTAGTATTAAAATCACCCACAAATCGGAATAATAAAAAAGAACCTACATTTAGAAAGAATACTGCGTGTTTATTAGTATGGTTGAGATTAATCTTTAAAAGTGAAAGTCTAGAAGTTACTTGCAGCTTGAACCTAAACATGTAGATATACAACTTCCACAAGAATCTAGTGGCGTGTGGGCTACTTAAACACAAAATAACAGCTCATGATAACTATTATCACCACTCAAATCTCGGAGTTTTAAATATTCCACATCACTTAGATATATATATATATATATATATATATATATATATATATATATATATATATATATATATATATATATATATATATATATATATATATATATATACTAAATCTTGCCAGTGAAGCAAAAGCAATAATTTGCTTCTCATTTTAATTTTCACAGTCACATAATTATTTATCAGTTCTAATTTTCAAGTATTGAGGCTGCCGGAAATCAATTTAGGGGTTATTTATTCACGTGAGAGAGCTGATGGAAGTTTAATTCAGTGATCCAAGTTTTACCTTTAAAAAATTAGTTTTTATTTGAAATGATATTGCAGATTTTATAATACAAGGTATAGCTAAAAACAACGAGATATTTTCGCACATAAACATCCTCTTTAATGTTAACATCTGTTAGTTTCACATGAAATATTATAAAACTTTTCTTTTAAGCAACATATTAAGAACAATATAAAGGAATATGTGGAAAACTCTTTCAGTTATAGCAAATTTATATCCTGAGAAATCATCTATCAAATTATAACCACATTTTTCATTTTTTTATTCTGTGAACAACTTAAACCTTTAAACTTTTTCCTCGTAGTTGCATTATCATGGAATATAAGTTTTCTGGAAACCTATTTGAATATAGCGGAAACGGTATTTCTGGTATAATAATATAAAGCTTTCCTCACATTCCCAATCCTTTTACTCTCCCTTTCGTATCTTTTACCTCCTCTTTTACGTTCATAACGATTACAATCCTTATACAGTAGTTTTACATCCGAGAAAGCAGTTTCTTGGTTCAAGAGATAAAGTTTTCTTGATAAAGCTTTGTGTTGAGTCTAAAAGTGATAGATCTATAAGATGTTGACAAGAGATGAAACAACATACCTATAAAGTGGTAGTATTTACGAGTTTTTTGGTAGTAAACACTCTTTAGACTGTTAAAACGACTCCTAGTCCCTTATTCATTGGCTAGAACTTCTCTATACGACTGAGCCAACAGTAAAAAACACCGTAACACAGTCACTCACAGATTCAACTGGTAAAATAAATTAAAATTAGATTTTTTACTCTTTATGAAATTACATTTAAAACATTTAAAAAGCATTGTTTTAGATAACTTTGTTTTAATGTTATGGTCAAATATTACTGGATATCCCCATAGTTGAAAATAAATATCCTGGTTTGAACAGATTTTAACTTAAATAGCTTTTCTATTATTAATAAATATTTCCAACGCAATTTTAGATACAAGAAAAAGATTTTAAGGGCCTAAAAGTCAAAGAACAATATTTTGTTATGGGATAAATGATCCTACTTCTGTAACGAATTATTTAATTTTGCCTTTAGCGTTTGTGCAATATTCCATCGAGTTTCTGCTTAGAGCTTAGTTTATATTACATATTTTTAACTGTAGACAAGAAATAACCCGTGAGTAAGGTTTAATTTAAAGGATAAAAGTGATAATATAAATTGTATTAGCTATGCAGAAATCGCTATTGTTTATAGGGGCTTATTATAAGTAGTATAACAAATTTGGATTTGAACATGAGACCATAATTATGTACATGAGAATTCATACTGTTTTGTTATGTTACATTTTTATATTAATTATAGATAGTTATTATTATATTTAAAGTGGAGTCAATTCGAAGGTTTATACTTTACTTCGTAATCATTGCTCTCAATTTAACCGTAACAACTATCACGACCGTAGTGTTTCCTTAATTTACAAAGCAATATATTAAATAATTGATAAATAAAGGTATATTTCATTCGAAAAGTGGCAAGTCCACCTGGTACTAAACCTTGTATTGCTCATATTGTTAGTTTTAGTGTAACGCCGACTATTGCTACGTATGGTTAACATATAAATGTATTATTTTGGGCGATGCCATTAAATGGGACAAAAGCACATCATATGCTATTATTACGTGCTACAATAATAGAAAAACTCCACATGAACTGATATCCGCACTGTTCTTTATGAATTTAATCCTAATACATAAGGTTAATCATCCCAAATATATGAATTAAAACTCATGTCGATGAGTAAAGAGATTCAAAGTTAAAAATGAAATATTTTAAGTATAAATATAAACATTTATATGAACGGAAATCGAACCTTATATAAACACATTTGAAAATGGAGACATAAAACTGCTGATTTGTTGGCTATTAACGTCATAAAAATGGGTCATCCACCGAGTAAGTAATTATGGTTTTGGCGTGATGAAACTTATGTTAAAGTATCTTATAACATAAGGCGTGAATAAGAGGCTTTAAAGTATCTTAGTTACATATTAAATGTTATTGTCAAAAAAAGACTTGGTGTCCATCACGTTACTCATTTCTTACATGAATTCGAATAATAGGTAAAACATAATTAACGCAAAGAAATCAATTAAAGTAATTTCATAGTGACTATGTAGTCATGTTTAAATTTAACAAAATCTCAGCATTAAGCAAGTCTTCGCAAAAACTCAGCATACTAAATTTCAAATCTTGCTTTCGCGAAACAACCCGTACTGCTACCAACTATTTAGTAGGCTACATCCAGCAATTACTCGCAGCTTAATATAAAATATTCTGTTGCAATAAACAGTAAATTCATAATTTTATTGTTTGAATGGCATATCGATGACTCCCTTTCAATACAAATGACATTGTAATAACATATCTTAGTCCAATTCTGAATAGAGGGAATTAAAATTCAAAAGGTAGTTTGCCGGACCCGTAAAGTGCAAAACTTCCGTAGGAGTTGAATGAACGAGCGCTGGTGTGGATCAAATTCTAATTTTTACAAAAAATCCTCGCTATTCATTTTCAAGCTTGCTACGTTTTCAGTAGTTGCTGTGATTCGTGATAAGGCTTGTAAGAAGGAACTTTGAAGACAGATTACATAGACATTACTTTGCATTCTCCTGTGAAGTAATATATTAATACTCTTTACCCGCCACTAGAGATAAATGACGTTAATAGCTAATAATAAAACCACAGAAACATCAGAATATTCAATGTTAGTAAGACTACTTTGGGACCACGTAAATGATTTATAAAGTACGAGTAAAAATGGGAGAGTTACTTACAGCCACAACTAGGTGAAAGCAGAAGACAGACAGGTGGAGTAGCTTCTTGTTAATATCTGAGTCACTCATCCTTCGAGGTTTCGGACAATCCATGTTACTTAACTGACTTGTTTTGGTTAAGGAACAGACTTCGTCTAGCAGTTTTTTATTTTGTTACTCTGGTAAATGATTACTATATATTGCGTTAATAAAGTAGATATTATATATGTGGAATCGATATTAACAAACAATGTATTAATAGATTAGTACAAAATTAAGGACATGCTAACAGCTAAATGTAGAATATATTTTAGTTTTACTAGGACATTATTCACTCAAACCGAAATATGCTTAATTATATATAGTTTTAAAAAAAAGGAGTTTAATGAATTAAATATTAAAATCTATTGCTTTCTTAAAGTAGTCAACATTGTATTCCCCAGAATAAGTTTCTTTGCTTAGACGTAATAACGGAGTGAGTCGCTATTTTTTTAAAATTTATTGCATAAAATTGAAAAACTATGTATTGTGAAAACAACTAGTTAACATGGATAAGTTTGTATTTTACCTTTAGATGTAAATTAAACTTAGAGGTATATTAAACTATTATTATATTAATGGAAGGAATTAGGGTGAAGAAGACAAACCAATGGTACGTATTAAGGTATCTGGATGATAGTGATTGAGATTAGGAATCAAGATCAAGGATGAAATTTATATACAAGGGCAAAGCCTATATAAAGGTTAGGTTAAAAAAGATTGCCATCATGTAAGGGGAGTAACACGGAGTAAAGAAGACCCTCGATAGATTACCGAGAAAAGTTATATGTAACATAGATTGCAAATGTTCAAAGGATCCTTACGATCAATTCTGAATGGTACGCGAAGGATAGGAATAGAAAGAAACCTCATGGATGATGGAAATAACAAAAAAATCACTGATCACGTTGAGCTCGAGAAATAGACTAATAAGATCTAGTATTAGGTTTAGTTATTATAACTACTTAATAACATCAGAGTAGTGTTCTGTCATTCCATATAGTAAACCAGTGTTATTTAATCTGAAGGAAGAGTTGAAGTGAGAAAGTTTATTGCGCAAACTCTACCTGGGAATACAGTTACGGTAATGAATGATTTACGTATTGTAACAAAAGAACAATTTGTTTTAAGTGTGACGAACTTTCACATTAAAACACCAAACTTTGAGACTTGTTTTTTTAAAGAATTGTTTCGTTACTGAAGCATTCACAGCGCTCTAACATTTGTGTGGAAAATGAGGATTCGGAATGTTTTAAATTAAAATTAATGTTTGTCTTACTAAGGTACAAATATGACCTCACACATTACTCTTAAAAATTTTACGTCGACTTCAATATCATGGAAATATCACTCTAAATAGGTACTAGGTCTTTTGCGCCACCCGCCAGAGTTCTGTGTAGCCTACCGGTTTACAATTTCAACAGTCGCAGCACAAAACACCAAAACTACCAATCAGTTCGTCCAGAGGAGATGTATTACCCATCTATCTAAGGTCTAAGATGCTATAAATTTCCCTCACTATCTCCGAACCCCAAACAATTAAAATTTATTTATGTTTTAGCATTTTTTCCCCCAGTTTTATTGCTTTGAGCGGTTTGAATAACAATAAAGTTACTATCGTCACAAGATTTCATACACCATAATTTCCATTTTAAACAAGGCAGGAGTACGCCAACACCAAGTGTCGTACAGCGTACTTTACTGAGGTTGCAAGCACAATTTGTAGTCTACAGTTAAGTTTCATTTGTGATCTGTACTGCGGAGATATAAACAGGTAGATTTTTATACAGAAAAGAAGTTTTTAATCCTCTAGGTTAGAAAAAGGATATCTATAAGCCACAGCAATAATTTCTTGTGGAACTGAGAGAAAAATAGAGGTAAAATGGAATATTGTTTTGTAAACGTTTGTGTAATGCGCAAAATGACGGTTCCGATTTGTAGAGAGGTTTCGTCAAAGAGTTGTATTGTAGGGAGACCGAGGGAGAACAGTTTGAGCATTACATATGACGTACAAATCGTGCCATAATTAAAGTGGTGAAAGTAAGTATAAAAAAAATTACTCACTTTTCTAAGTTGTACGCCTAAGTTCAAAGATGTTTGACACACTAAGTTTGAATGAAAGTAAAGAATAATTGTAATATTAGATTTAAAACAGATATAGACTTAGATAGAATCTTTGAATTAAAAGTATAGAAATCGTAAAGTTATTGAATAATCTGAGTAGAGGCACAACAAATGTAAACTTGTAACTTAGTAATATATGTAATTTATCCACAAGGTACCTTAAACAGATTTAATCGGTTGACAATATATATTTTCATTTCTACATAGCTCTAAGGTGTTGACATTTGTAATGGTATTTGGCTGATTGTCAGTAAAAGTATAAAAAAGCCATTCTCTTTTGTATTCCGATGGTAAGTGACAATATAAATAAATTGTATGATATTTGAATTGCAGAGATGATTCAGTTATATAAATAAATTGTATGATATTTGAATTGCAGAGAAGATTCAGTTACTTCCTCTCTCTCTCTCTCTCTCTCTCTCTCTCTCTCTTCTCTCTCTCTCTCTCTCTCTCTCTCTCTCTCTCTCTCTCTCTCTCTCTCTCTCTCTCTCTCTCTCTCTCTCTCTCCTCTCCCTCTCTCTCTCTCCCTCTCTCTCTCTCTCACTCCCTCCCTCCCTCCTTCTCTCTCTCCCTCTCTCTCCACTCCTCTCCCTCTCTATTCCTCGCTCTATCTTCCTCTCTCCAACTTCCTCCTTCTCTCTTCCCCCATCCCCCCTCTCTCTTCCCCCCTCACTCTCTCTCTCGTTCGAGGCAATGCGTGATTCCAGTTGTTTAGAATATAAACCATAAGCAAGAATCTATCCCTCGAACTCGTCTCTCTCTTTCTCTGTCTAGCCCGAGATAGTTATTTCTTATTAATTTGCCCCGCATTTCAAAATTATCCTGTATTACATCAACCTTTGTAAATCGAGTAAGATTTGTAGTGTTTAGTAGTTTAGTTATACCGTAGCCTTTTTAGCTTAGCGTTGTCAGTACAGTTGCTGGCCAGGCTCTCTCTCTCTCCCTCTCTTACCACACACTCTCTCTCTCTAGAAAAAAACACATACACACACAGAGGTGATTGTAGTATTTCAAGACATGATCGACGGCCAAGTGTCTAGTCTCCCTCTTTCTCTCCCTAGCCTGAAATCAATCTCTCAATGCACCCTACATCTCAAAACTCCTCTCGGTCCCCATTACAATTTGTCAAACCTGTTAGTGGAATTTAGATTAGCAGATGCATTCGTTTGTAAAACTTGGTCGTTTGATACAAGTGGCATTTTTTTAATTATAGCTGTGATGTCAACTGGCCATCTATCCACTCATGGACACCGATTCGATCTCATAAGAGCCTTCCAGAGGATGCGATGACAACCGAGTAGTTCAGCTTGTATGAAAGGAGAAGACATTGACGGTGACTTGCCATCAATTTAAAAAATTACATACTGAAATTCCTGGGGCTCGTCTACAACGTTTGTTGGATTAGAAAAATAAATTACGACAACTAAAAAAACCATTACCATTGTATATAGAAAGTCTTAGAAAACTTGTTACATATCAGAAACCCTGATTAAAAGAAGTTCATTGAACAGCTGCTTTATTGCATGTTTAGCAACCGAGTGTTAAAGTAAACCCAGTGTGGGATTGTACAAACTGATATTCTATACTCTAAATATAAAACAAACAAAGTCAGAGTATTTAATATTTTTGAAACATATCAAATTTGCTGGCTGAACTGTTTTATTTTAAAACGTAAACCATGCAATTAGGTTTAATTCTACTTCAGTGATAGTCTTACACTCTAAAATAGACATTAAGAAAAAAACATAACTTGAGCTTTTTATCTCTGCTTTATTTTGTTTATTTAAGAGATAGGAAGTTACAAATATGAGATAACGTATAATAGGTTTCTGACCAGGACAAAGAAAATTAATAAGTGGAAATTAATTTGGCCAAAGGCGTGATAACGTTGTGCAGACGATTTCGTGTGCAAAACATATACGTTTTGTTTAATATAAAAAAGTAATAAGTTTAGAGTATGAAGATTATAAAAGTGAATACCCTATATTATAAAAGAATATTACCTTAAGAATTAAAGCTAAATTACATATACATATATATATATATATTATATATATATATATATATATATATATACATATATATATCATATATATATATTCAAGAGTTAAAGTGACCCACACGATCAATTCTAAATGGTACGTGGATCATAGAAATGCAAGGAACATATGGAGAATGGAAACAATGAAAGAGATAAACGATTAATAGGTGCTCGAGAAATAGACCAAACATGTTAGTCTAATAAGGTTAGAATAGTAGTTTAGTGTAGTTCTTATAACTAGTTAATAGCATCAGTCAGAGTTGTATGATAATTCATTCCAAACAATAAAGAAGTGTTTACTGAATCTGCAGGAAGAGTTGAAGTGAGAAAGTTTATTGCACAAAATCCACCCGAGAATACAGTCACGCCAACGGATTCAGTTAAGTAATGTAACACAAGACCAATTGTTTTAAGTACGGCAAACTTTTACATTAAATCATCAACCTTCGAGTATTTTTTAGATTTCTAAGTAGCTTGGAGTGAGGTAGAGGGTTCATTGTTTTGTGATAATAGTAAATCGTTCCTGGCGCAATAACATTTGTGTCGAAAAGGAGGATTCGGAATTTTTTAAATTAAAATTTATGTGTTGCTTTACTGAGCCACAATTATGACCTCATATTTTTCGTTTTAAAAATGTTACGTCACTTAGTAACTACTTTAAGAACAATACATGTTTTGACTTAAGATTACAAGAGTACTGAATTTTGGGCAAGTACTAAAGAACATCCGAGTTCCTTACAGACGATTTACGCACAGGAAAATTCAGCTGTACGTCGCATAGTGCCGCCGAGAATCTGTAAAACAAACACGATCCTTTCGAAACAAAATAAACCTTTTGTTTTTCCCGGGATGTGACATACGCTCTTCGGGATCCGTACATCAGAAAATGGTGCCGCAGGAAGCAGTCTCTTTGTTATTTATTTAATGTGACATTCAATTATTTCAACAATTTATAAAATATTATAGTCCTCTCCTTATACTAAATATATTAATTCAGTACTTATTTATATATTTAGATTACACAATATTAAATTATGCTGAATGTTGGGTAAACCTCTATAAGTATTTCAAAAACATAACGAAAAATTACATTGTAATTCTCTTTGTACTTAAACACAGCTAAAAAGTCTCCTAAGGGCTTCTAGAATATTCTACACAGAATATTCTGGTCAGTAACGGTGAACGACCGGTGTCACATTCTGCTGAAATCCTATAATACATACTACATAATAATATCTGTATTTTAAAAGGTTTAAAAATGGTCACTAATATTTGAAAATGACAATTTCTTATTAACTGTTTGAATTTATTAAAACATAAGAAATAATTAAAAGCTTGACAAATTTTGTTTTAAAACATAGTTAAAATTATGAAGTTAAAACTTTTTTATTTCTTATCATAATCTTTTGGATTAGTACAATAAGAATAATTTTATGATTAAAGTTTTAAGTACTACGGAACAGCTTAAGGAAGCGTTATGGGACATAAAAAGTTTTGGTGTCCGTTTGAATACCATCGTAAAATATACAGATGACGCCAACTTCCAATCAAATTCTGTTTTACTGCATTAAATTTTATCTCTCTTTGAACATCTAATTTTACTGGCGTTTTCTTTTAAATTAAGGTGAGCAAATAATCTTAAGTTCCTCAGTTGAAGTTGATAATTTATATTAAAAAAAAACATTAAGATTATAATATATTAAAATTTTATATTTACCATAAAATATTATTATTAACCAACTCCTTAGTTGTATATAAATTTAGCAATGTTTTTTATATTTCTTATAATTATTTATTGAGACAAGTTATTTAATGAAACCCTCCGTTAAAGTGCAAAAACTGATCGAATTAGAAAAACGTTGTAAAGAATACTTCATATCAGTAGAAGACAACAATGTCAGAATATGAAGAATGTGTCTGCACTGTTTGGGCTTAAGCCACAAGTCTGATTGTGAATAACTTGGCTAGGTGCAGTTCCATTTCCGTCGTAACGACATCATGTGGATTTGGCGCAAACAAACGTTTGCATGAACATTACATTCCAAATAGTTTTATACCAGAGGAACTTGGAGGAATATAAATAATATAGATAGAGTTTGTGAATATAATATATTCTCCCCTTATTTTCGATTAGTAGTAATACAAAACAATACAATAGAAGGTATTAATAAGTTATATTGCATGCTACCCATTAAATAAAAAAAGAATTAATTTTATCTTACATAATTTTTCGATAATCTATTCTAAATTTAGCACAGGTTATAATTTAGACCAATAATAGAATAAAAATTTGTCTTTTGCCGCAAATGCTCAATTTATGTTATATACTGTATATTTATTGTAGGAAAAAGTATTTATTTATGACTGCAACACCTAAAGCAATGCTCTTTTGAGAGTTAAAAATTAACAAGATAATTTGAAACCATTTAAAATTATTAAATCATGGGTCATATTTTTCGGTTTTTGAGCTATGGAAACTGTTAATTTTGGCATTTGTAAACCTTTTGCATTTTCAGGTTCAGAAAGGAAACAACATTAGCATCCAATATTCAAAAATACGCAACAACCTTATACGAAAGTTGTTTCAGACCTCTGGTCGTGTATATTAGGGACTATATTTACCGTACTCTCCTTAGTCATTACACCTAAATTTCTAAGGATTTTGTATTCTGCCTGTATGTATTAAAATTTATTTTTTCTTGAAACCCTTAAAAATATGTTTACCAATTTTAGGCAATGGATTTTACAATTAGTACTCTGATGATGCCTTAACCGGCGAGAGCTCTTTTTAAATAAATTAAAACTGCTGACGAAATAAAAATGTATTTTATATTAAAATCTGGTGATTTCTCTCAAGCATACAAAAACTAAAATGCAAAGCAGAACTAATGTTGGTACTGAATATTTAGAAACACGTAATAAAAATTTGTATGTATGTATTCATTTAAGGATGGGGGCTGTTTTTATATCTTCCTTAAAAAAAAGTCAAAACGGAAGCATTTTACATATTTAATACATTTTTTATTTAAAAATCCAACGATGCATAATTTACGTAAATTATTGACTAGAAAAATTGTTATTTTAATGAAGGTAAGACGCACTACACAATTCTTAGCGCATCAATCCTAATTATTTACGTAACAAGATATAATTATTAAGTATTAAATCTATGCTAGTGGCAATATGTATATTTTTAAATGAAAGCACGTGTTTTAAAACTTACTTGAGGTATTTTTTGTTATGAAAAACACCTTGAAAGCGACATTGGTTTTTATTAAATACGAAATTTCCATATCAGACGTAAAGGACTCCAAATCTGGTGTAAGATTCAAATATAATTTGGATGTTAATTTATCAGCTTTCTTTGTAATAGGATTGACTCTCCTAAGAGTTAATATTGTTGAGGTAAATTATTTCCATCTTATCACGTTTGCCTATTATTACTATATTTCTGCTTGGATGCATATAAATTAGGAGAGTTTATATCGTTGGATCACTCTCTTCGTTTATCGGGTTGCTTATAAGATGTCTGTGGAACTTCAAGAACGTAGTTACTGTGCATTACAGTGAGTCAAGTTTCAGTACTCTGGTTACCACCATTTCCAATGTACTTTTTAGTCTACAAAACTCAGATTGTCCATGGATACAGTTGGAGTCATAGGTAGGACTTTGATATGTTTTAAGTCAAACATCAGGTATAGTTATACATTAAAGTCACAGATTTGGCGTATAGGAATATTTGGAATTATAGGTTGGACATAGTTGCTTTAAGACTAACGGGTGAGGCACACATCTTCTTGGAATCCAGTATAGGGAATAGAGGCTCACGAGTACGTCATAGGTAAATACGGAACCACGCGTTGGGTTCAGTGTTTGGACATAAATGGATTTAGAATAAAGAATCAAGAAAATATATTCTCTCGGAATCATGCACTAGACATATATACACTTCGAGCCACAGGTCGGGCATGTATACACCTGGAATCACAGGGTTTGATAAACAAACACTTGGATTCACGGGGTTAGCCACAGCCACACTTCAAATCACTGTTTGAGTGTAGATTAGTCCATAACTTTTACTAGAAACGGCGTAGAGGTGTTTTCTTTTTTTTGGCTTAGTTACACCTGGAATCATGGGTTGGATAAGGCCTCACCTATTATCACGGGTTGGGTACACATACATTTGGATTCACAGTTTGGGCTTAGATACACCGGGAATCATGGGTTGGCCACGGAGTCACTTAGTATCACGGGTTGGATTCACATAAATTTGGATTCACAGTTTGGCCATGGATACACTTGGATTCATGGGTTGGCCTCAGACACACCTTGAATCTCAGATTGTGTAAAAATACAATTACATTCCTGGATTGGCCACGGACTCATCTGGTATCACGGGTTGGGTACAAATACATTTCGATCCATGGTTTGGCCATGGATACACCTGGATTCATGGGTTGGCCTCAGACAAACCTGGAATCACGGGTTGGGTATACATACAATTAGATTCCCGGGTTGGGCAAAGACACCTGGAACACGGGTTTGGGTACACATACAGAAGTATTCGCGTTTTGGGCATGTATACACTTGGAGTCACGGGTTGGGCACAGACATCCCTTGAATTAAAGGTGGTTGGGCAAAGACACACTTGGTATTACGGTGTTGGGTATTCATATAACTGGATGTTTTTGGCATGGACACGCCTGGTATTATGAGTTGGGTACACAAACATTAAGATTACCTCTGATAATATAATCTCATAATAACAAACAGTACATATTTGTAGAGACCATTCGTTGCTGGGGCAATTGAATTGAATTGTAATGAATTGACCAACAGTTCATGTGATTGTATGGCATTCTCATGTTCAGTGTCGAGCTAGTGTCAAGTTGATTACATCGCTATTACCCTGTGTACGATCAGTCAATGTAACGTCTCATCTATTACATATAACTCTCCTACACGCACGAGCTTCTGCACAAGTTCTGCAAGCCTAGGTCCTGCCAATATGTTAGAAACCTGTAATTTATTAGGTATGTAGTCATTATTAAATAATATGAATTTCTATATAATACATGTATGAGTTTTTTATATTAATATAAATATAATATTTACTTTGGTTGTTAAACACTTTCCCTACTGTGGAACACGCTTTATGAACTCTCGTGTTATTTGCTTATTCTGTCCACAGTAAACTATCAGATATGTGCTTTAATATTTTTTTGTATAAAACTGAAATTTTGTCACAATGGCGAATTTATTATCATATATTGATTTCAGCTTGCTTGTCTTGCGTTTTTGATACCTGAAAAAGAGGATGGATTTTTTGTAAAATATAATATTGGCAATTTTTTGGAAATCTTGTACTCTTATATTTATATTTTACATGCCCAATTATGTTGGAAATTCGTAATAAAAAATAAAATTATGCTACGATTTAGTACTTATTTTGTGCTACTTTATACAGCAGCATCAGAATCTGTACCAGATATATTAAATAGTTACATGATACGAAAGTCTAAAGAATTTAACTTGTAAGTCATTACGTTATATAATCCTTTCATATGCATTAATTTTATTTTTAGCCTTGATTACAAGAAATAATGAAGTTTGTAAATATTCTTTCCAGCTTGGCAGCTTTTCAGGAAGAGAGGGAGATTTCACACATGGCTGTCATCTTAGCAGTGTCAAAGTGAACATGGATTTGGTTTGCACAACACGACGTTCAATACAGGAATTCGTATATAATCTTAACTATAACACTTAAAATTTTTAGAAACCTTTAAAGTGACAAATCTTTACACTTCATACATTTTTTTATTAATTCAATGACAGGTTTTAGTTGCCATCAATCTAAAATAATATTAAAAACATATTCACTGACAAATATTCAATGTTATCATGTAGTTAAAAAAACTAATCGGCCACCATATTTAAACCTTAAACGTTATAAAAAATGAATTAAAACAATAGTTACTTGATATTGCTTTACAATGTTATAAAACATGTAAAGTTTGATGTATGTTGTGAAACACCCGGGATAGAAATGTTGCGCATACGCGCATAGCCGTCTTGAAATTCTTAACCAGCTAACTAACCTATTCACGAAATATGTAGATATTTGCTTATTATCAAGTTTAGTTAGAGTTAAAAATTATAATGTTCACAATTATTTCCGCATTATTTAGGTATATGTTACCTAATAAAGGAAACTTTGTATCGCCATATCTGAATATCTTAAAAAGAGTTTTTTTTCTTAAAGTAGGGAGGTTTTAATATTCAGGAACAGCCGATTTGCACTGTTTACAGATACAAACTTTGTGGTTCTTGAAATCGATATAGAAATTTCCACTAAGCATAAAGTTAAGAAATCGATCAGCCGCTAGTTTTAGTGGTCGTCAAATGAAGTGATAACACTCAAATCATATTTTTATAAATTTGACACATTTAAAAAGAACCTTAAGACACGTTAATTAGCTTTTTAATTAGTGTTAGCTAACCATATACTTAAAGTAGCAACTTTCAATCTCTTCATATAGTTGTCTGATGACATTATCACTGTTAATTATGTTTCTAATTAACAAGGTTGGTGTTACATGTGTCAAGCTAGGATAAATAGAATCCAAGGGAAAAACATCGTATACAATTTTCAACACTTTTGATGATCTTCCATGACTACTTCCATCAAAATTAGCACTGTTGATCAATTAATTTCTTAAGGAAAATTTATTCTACCAATTCTAAGACTATGCTGTGAGCCTATCCAGTGCAAAATGGCTCCTGGCCCCTGCACTATTATCTAATATCTACTTTTGACGCTCTTTACATGTCTCTTATAACGTAAAAATTACAAAATAATAGTTTTTAATACGTTCATCTCGTAAGTTTTGTACTGAATTCTCATAAAACAAACATTAATGATATAAACCTGTAAGTTCAATATAAAATGTTATCGACAAAGTTTCTAAAAATTTCAATTAAATAACGTGTTGTTTCTTGAAGGTACTAAAAATAAATAAGAATGGTAGGGTTTTTTCTAAAAACGTATTACTCTTGTGACATTTTCTAAAAATACGCAAAATGAACAAATTATACTGTTTCTAAAAACCTTTGGATTTCACCAATTGTTTATCCGCTATAAACGTCAATTTAATATTAATAATCAAGAGCTTTCTTTGTATTGGCTTTCGAACACTTTTTGGAAAAAAACATAAGTTTCACTGAAAAATGATAAAGCAGCCAATTGAATTAATTCTGTTTGATAGGTGTCTGACAGTGACAATGTCCTCATCAACTCAACCGTATTATATCTGCATATATCAACAATACGAAATTCAGATATTTTTATTTTAACTAAAGAGGGAAACACAAGGCACTTTTATCTTAGGTGCCTTATTTATTTGTACATTAGAAATATAATTCCTACTTTGGTGCCCATAATGATCACTAGTAAAAATGTTTGACTACTTTCATCTTAATCAAATTTTTTTAAACTAATAACTTATATTGTTTGTAGCTAATAACATGATGTTTTGACTCTTACAAATACCTGAGTTATGAGTAGCTACGAAAATATTCTTGGTAAACACCTTCTTTTAAAATTTATAACTATAGAAACAATATCGACTTATCGGTTCATTAGTATTCAGTTAGATTGGCTAATTATGTAAAGATTGGATGAAAGTCTTGTGTTTAAAAATATGTTCATTATTTCGTATTTATTTTGCCCTTTGAAGGTTTATCTAATTTTTTTCTGCGAATATCAGAATATTCTCTCTTGTACTTAATTAAATTTAGTCACTATAAATATCTGCTGTTTCCCGATGGGTCGTTAATATTGTGTTGTCGATATTAAGTAATAATTAATTTCAGCTCTTACTTATTTGACAGAACCGAATGCTCACAAAGTGTAAGGCGTGCTTTAATCATAATAAAACACTTGCAGCTAACTATAAAACCCTAACAAAAGTACAGAAACCCAAGAGTAAACGAAGGCTGCAGTTGTAACAAATGCTGATGAAAGACGCTTAGTCATATTGATATCCACAACTTGGCACAATCTTAAAATTGGTATACAATTTCATCTGTGGTCAGATCATTAATTAATCATTTCATTATATTCAAAGAATAACCTAAAAATGATATTGGTAACAGAATATTTAAATTCATAAATGCATGAAATGTATTTAGTATTTTGCAGGCTGTAGTATTCGGGAATACTATCATAGATTTCCTTTTTCTGTAGAATAAATTTCTTTCTTCTCTGAAAGCTAAATTTCTTCACTGTCACTGTAACTTTATCAATTGATAAACTTTCCACTTGTTAGGGTTTAATTTTAACGATCTAGTTGAACAAAGTCTTTTAAGTTAAAATTAAACTCAAAATATTTTGACACCGTATATTTCCAATTTTTAATCGTACTCCTGTACGTGTTTCCCTTGTGTGTGATATTCTGTACTCTGACGATAATGACGGAAGTCTACGTGTAAAACGTGACCTTTGTGTATGTTGACATTTAGTACTCGGACGGTTTACAGATATAGTGTTTGTAGACACATGGTGACCAATGTTCCCATTTATTTCCAATTCATTTTTCTTTAGTACTGTATATTTACGTATATTGTACATTATATTACGTATATATATTATTAGTTTAAAAATACGTGTTTGTTTGTAAACTGTATGTTATTTATTGATTAACCATGTTATGTTTATAAAATATTATCGTATATTGCACTTCGTAATTCGTACCCAAGCTTTATTTTGTTCATTATAAGAGTTGATTATTTTTGTTACATATAGTGTTTTTATTTAAAAATCACACCTACCCCGATGTGTTAATATGTCATTTGTTTCACTACACATGTTTCGTATACAGTTTGTAGATTGAACTGTTTTGGCTGGTTTGGAGGTTGCAACAAAATATTACTACAGACATTTGAGAATGACGTATGTGGGCTATCAACTTCAATCAAATATAAATGTCGTATAAATTTTATAACAATTCCATAAAAAATTTTATTTCACTAATTAGGTATTTATTCGATTTTAAAAGTTGTATCATAAAATAATTTAAAAGATAAACTGCGTCATGTAATAAAATTGCTTAAGTTAGCAGTAACATATTTCATATGAAAATATATCTTTCTATGAATCTTTACGTTGCAATAATCATTTGTGACTTGAATCCAATATACGATTGTTAAAAGTTAACAGAATTAGCGAGTTTACTAACAATCAGCCAAGGACATTTACAAGATCGAAATAGGCGGTTTAATTGTGTGAATGGCTTACAGGAGTTAGTAAAAACGACGTGATTAAGTAGTAAAGTTAGAGCTCCTTGTTTTGTTGTTACGAGAAGTATCTGTGTTAGAGCCTCACAACGGAAGTTTGGCCATTGATAGCCATTTCTCTTTAATGGTCTTCAGTGATTAATACGTGATAACTTACAGATATTCAAAAGAAGTCGTTACATTGAGCAATCATTTCTCTTATTACCCAAAATGAATCCACGAGTTCCCCTTAAATAATAAAATCTTTTTATAGAAAAATAACGATATCAAACAATCTTATACTTTATATAATGATAATGACTACTAAGAATCGGTTTTACAGGATCTGTTACGACCATAGGGGACATGATACACAATCTAGAAGCCAAAGAAAAAAGTTTACCGTATAAATATACAGCTTGGTCTTTCGTGAAATAAGCAGAAAAATACTATAAAGTTGAATAAAGTTCAACCAACGTTAGCAAACCATACACATAGTAATTGATTATCTGGCTAAAATTTGATATTTTCAGTCTCTTTTTTCTTTTTTGTCTTAGTTTCTGATGGTTGGTTTTACTTTCTAAAGCTAAAAATATATCTAAGGAAATATTATAGTTATTTATATATTTTAAAAACTACTGGTACCATCCACCCCCTTACTATATACTATATACACCCTTCCTTAGCGTAGCTGACGGTCAATGTTTTTGTAAGCGAAATGCCTTTATAAGTTTCACTGAAAGTTAAATTTTATTCTCATAGTGCGCAATTGGATTTTGGCTCACGTGTTCGGACAATGAGGTAAAAAAATACGTGTATGTTATTTTAATGAATAGTTTTTTTTCTATCTGTTGAAAGCCACCCAACCATTCTCTACTCTTCGTATTGGGTAATATTTTAATTGGATTTACCTTTTAATCAGAAGTTGTCGAATATAGCAATGACGAAGAAACATATTTTTATGTGTGAAGTTATGTTACATTAACTATGAATTAATATTTTAAAGCCACAGAAAAAAATAATTACATTTTATTTTATTTTAAATATTTGCTAGGTTTCATAGAAAGAGACAAAGACGGGGGAAAAGGAAATAACTTTAGATTATTAATTTAGGTCTATATTACATTAAAATATGACCAGAAAAGTTAAAGTCATAAGTCACGAGTTTTTTCCATAGAGTTACATTTCGGCCATTTTTATTCGACGACGTTATATTTTAGAGGTGATATGTATCTGCGATATTTTACGGTAGTAAATAACCTGTCTTCGTAGCAAGCTCTTTCTCTTGGACCGAAGTTTTGTAAGTTATTCCAGACCCCTCCAAAGTAAACACAGACCTCAAGAAATTGATTTTCTGTTACTTATTTTGTGGTGATTCCGATTGTTTTATTGAACTTGGAATAGTCCATTCGTGAACATTTCAGAACACTTTACACATTTTTACGTTCAGTGAATATTTAAGAGCAATATTACAAGTCTAAAGGCTATTATTACTGACACTACACTTAGATTGATCTTTAAAATATTTTGTAAATGGTAATTCAGTACTGCTATATATTATTAGCTGATATTTAATACACACGTATAAAAATCAGTAGTACATAGACTTATTACTATTGTTAAGAAAATCTTATGTAAACATATATCAAAGCAATATTGTTACTGATTTTAATATTGTAACGTGTCTATAGAAAGGTTAATTTCTATAAACCAATTACAACATTTTTGTTTTAGTATAAGAGCGATCAAGTGAGTTGTAAACTAATAACCCTTTATTTTAACAATGCACAAGTTCCAATGGAATCCAATAGTTATACTCAGTATAAATTAATAGCAATTTTAATTGTAATCACCACCAATAATAGAGCAACGCCAAGCTATCTTTTTTACTTTTAATTTATTCTCACTATTTCTTATTTATAAGCCATCCAATATTCACATGTCCAGCCTTAAAATTAACAATCAATCAAATCATTCAATTATTGTGTCCTTCAAGTTCTCAGTGCTAATACTTTCAACACAAACTCAAAATAAAAATCTTAATTAAATTTCAAAATAAAATAATCTTCTTCAAATATAAAATGAAACAAATAATAAAATAAGACTTCTTCTCAAAATAAAAATCAAACAAATTAAGGTAATTAATATTAATATTTAATATAGGAACAAAGACAATGCCCAACCAGTTAAACTCAAAGTTGTATCAATTACTAAGTACTTATTTCCAGTTAATTTCCAATTTACAGGATTGTCGAATAACCCAGATAATCTGCTTGCCTTTGAATATTAAATTTAGGAACTTATAGAATCTAACTATAGAATCTCAGAAAATCAAATAAAATTTCTTTATCAGTAGGCTATTCCCGATTTAACCAACTTGAACAGGAAAATACCATCAAGCACTTCCATCTGTTACTTGATATGTACGAAATGGTTTACCGTTGACTCAATAAATGAAATGAAATGTAAGCAATTTTTTATTTAAAATGTTAAGTTCTATCTTTTCACAGTACCTCACACATTTCCAGATGACTTCACAAACCGAAATAACTGTTATTGATTAATTAATTTTAAATTCAAACTTTAAATTTTGAAAATAATTTAAATTTAAACTCAACCTTCCTACCGAAATATTTACACGGCAAGAGTAGGCTAATCACTTCTAGCACGAACTTCTCTCTCTGAGCACACAGCAAAGACTCCCCTGAAAACCCACTTGAATCAACCGGAAGGCTCTCGAAGTACCTCCCACCATCCAATCAACCTAACGTTGGCGAATCAAAATTGACCAAACACAATGTCTGAAACTGGAGGGTACCTATCCAACCCAGACCTGTATCTTATGGTCAATACCTAGAGACAAAAGGAAGCTTCTAGGCATTCCTCGAACCTGAATCAACAACATATTCAGCACTGCTGGAAGGATCACAATTCTTACCATCCTTTATATTAAAAATTTACAATTCTCTTATTATAAATATAAATATTCCTATAAATTATTAAACAATATAGGAAGCATCATATAAATATCTACTGATATATTAAAGAACTGTTATCCAGTGTTGCAGTGTAAAGTCGGTAGAAGTATTTCCTTGGTTTATATTGAACTAATCGATCAATATTTCCTAACGTATTAATAATGTTGATAACAGTTCTTAGAAAATATTTTATTGTATATTATGTAATCGTATCAAGTTTAGGTAATGACTTTACTGATAAGTAAATAATGCTATGATAAATAATAATTCACCACAATTCTAAAAATTCTATTTGATGTTATAAAAATAGATTATGCATACTGCATTGAGATTAAAAATAATTGCTATGGAGATAAAAAATAATTTTTATATAACAAGTTTTCTCGTAATTTCAAGCCACGTTAAGGAGTTAATATGATAAACAGAAAATGTTTCAGTAACTTCGGCCTTAAAATTTTGAAGTTGTTACTTCTAGGCGTCATTAGGAGAGTAATTGAAAGTAAACATAACACATTTGGTTTTAAAGGGTAAAGAGCGATAAGAGACTAAACGTCTTTCATCAACTCTTGTTACAACTGAAGCCTTCGTTTACTCTGGGGTCTCCGTACTTTTGTTAAGGTTTTATAGTTAGCTGCAAGTGTTTTATGATGATTAAAGCACGCCTAACAGATTGTTAATATTCGGTTTCTGTTGAATGAGTTGGAGCTGAAATTAAATATTACTTAACATCGATCTGATAATTTTTTATATAAAAAGAAAAAATTGGCGTGATTAATAATCAGGCTATATGTAATGACGATTTCCTACGTTTAGTGAGCGGAACTGGGTGCAAAAACGACCTGAGCAGCATCGGGTCGTTTTTGCGTTAAAACATCTTGAATACACGGCCTTTTAATTCCTAACATTTTGGTGTTTGTTTCATTCCAATATCTTTGAAATTGGCTGAACCGTGGATTTTTTTTTGCAGCAGTGTTTGACTTGTTGATCACCTGTTGGACGTAAACACTAACACTTTGCTGTCTGCTGTGTTATTGTGAAGATTGTTTGGTTATGCGTCCATCGTTTTATTGGCGTAGTTAATAAGTGTCTTTTATTAGTGAATAATTAAGTGTATTTACAGTTCTCATCCATGGAAACTGACAATGAAAATGTCTGATGAAGAAAAGTCTGATGCTGAAATGTCTAATGACTCAAGTGAACTTTCAGAAACATAGTGATCCTGGACCTTCGCGTAAGAGAGGGAGACGAAAGGAACGTGATAGCAGTACGTGGAAAAGAAATGTAAATAAAAAGAGGCGAGCTGAAGGGTAAATCATTTTGTTAAAAATACAATAAGGGGAAATGTTAAAGTTAAGGGTAAACAGTTTTCTGTCGTAACAACATGTTGCCCAAAGAAATGTTGTGATCGAGTTTTGAGAGCCCAACAAAATAAGATATTTGAAAATGTTTTATGCATTGGGTGACAAAGCAAACCAAAACTTGTATTTATCAGGATGTATGTTGAATAAGGACATTTTGACTCGGAGTACTAATGCAACAAAACCTGTTGAAGCATTGTGGGAGTACAACATAAATGTACCAGAACTTAACGTAAGACATGCAACATGTCGAGAGTTTTTGCTTAAACTATTTCAAATATCTTCTAGAAGAATACGTACTGGTCAGGATACTCTAAAGAAAGGGAGCCTAGATTTTAAAGAAAAAAGAGGTACTCATAACAACAGGCCTACCAAAATAGATGACTCTGTGTGGAATTTGGTAGAAGAGCATTAGGGCCTCATTACCCAATACCCCTTCACACTACGCTGCAAAAAAAAAAGCAAGCGACTCTATTTTGATAATTCCTCACTCACTGTTACAGCGCTTTTCCACTTGTTCAAAAAATATTTTCAAGAAAAAACAAACACACCTCTATCCAAGATGAAATACAACACTTACTTTCAATACTTCAAAAAGAACTCTCCCTACTCATTTAGAAAACCTAGGTCAGATACTTGTGACATGTGTGAAAAGCTCAACTTTAAGTTAAAAGAAAATCCTAGTGACATGAACACAAAAGACTATGTTGCAATTACATGAAAAAAAGGTTGCTGCTTACAAAGATTTAAAAAATAAAATGGTAGAAAAAGCAAAATCTAATGACACTTACAGTCTATTGTTGGAGTTTGACTACGGTCAAAATTTGCCACTGCCAAAATTGACAGTAAATTCTGTATTTTATAAAAGACAGCTGTGGTATTACGTGTTTAATATTCACTGCCATAACAATAACTCTAGCACTATGTATACCTACCTAGAGACTGAGTGTACTAAAGATCCAGACACTGTAGTTTCTTTTTTGTTACCACTACATAGACAACAGACTAAAAGAGAATAAAACCTTCAAAGAAATCATTTTGTTGTCAGACAATGCTGGAGGTCAAAATATAAATCATAAAATGCTTATGTTTTGTTCATTTCTGGCTGTAAAGTTCAAAATTAAAGTTAGCCAGTTATTTCCTGTAAGAGGCCACTCTTACTGCCAGTGTGACCGCAACTTTGGGGCCTATTCAAACGTTTTAAGGAAAAACTGCGAGAATGGCCACAACTCAAGAGTATGACAAAATAATTTCCAGTAAGTCTGAGCTGGTTCATGGATATCAACATTTGAAAAACTGGAGTGCTTCGTTACTTGACTACTTCTTAGAATACAAGAATATAGTTTCAAAAAAAACTTCTTTCAAAATCCAGCAATACTGCAGGCTCCAGTATAACCCATCAGGGACCATCTCAGCCTCCTCCAGGTACCTCGGTTCATTCATCCCATTCAACTTCCTTGTAAAGGGGGCCAACCTGAACCTTTTTATCCCTGAAGATATTCCTGGTATGCCAAGAAAACAGTTTAAAACCAGCAAAAGAGAAAGACTTTAACAAGTTTGTTCTGCTTTTTTAAGTGCAGAAGAACAGTGTTGGTTCAATGATGTCATTGAAAAGCCCAAAGTAGATGACAATGTGGTCGCAGAAAACGAAGAAAGTGACATTGAAGAGGAGTCGGACTATGAAAACATACTCGCCTATGAGTTTCCTTAAACATTGTTCACTTTTCAAAGTTTAAAAAAACATTGAAATATGATCAGTTCAATTTTTTCATTAAATCCTTAATTAAGTTAATTTCTAAGAAATGCTTTATTTGATATTTTTATACCAATTTGAATTATTAATAATAATTATATTTATAAGACTGCAGTGTTTTAGTGCCATTATTTCAAACAGTTATCCTTGTAATTTTTCCTAACCTATACTTTTATGCAAAAAACGACACGTGACACTAGCTACTATTATGTTTAATAACTTTGGTATAAAAAATTATATCACTTTAGCAACAGATATATTCTTTAAACTAGAAGAATATAATGTTACAGAATATTACAATGTACAGCACTATAAAAAATATAATAAAAATAAAAAATCATGTCCTAGCTTTCAAAGCCCGTTTTCTCAAAACTCACTTTTCAGACTCAGGTCGTTTTTATGCACCCAACTCCTCGATTATTCTATTCAATACCATAATGATTAATTGCGTTTTCTCTCATCAACGCCACTTCTTAAGTTTGTTATAGTTGCATTATTCCATCAACGTCTATAATTTTGACTACGTTGTATCCATATCGAAACTTGTTATGAAACAATATAATGATAGCTAGTAATATGTTCTGTACTTAACTCATTCAACCATTATTCATTTACTCAACTCAAACAACATAAATATTACATTGCAGTATTTAAATATACTGTTTGGTTGTATGAATATTCATTAAATGCAGCCTTTAGTGTAACCTGATATTTATTGTTAGGTATTTTGTTAATGTAGTATAATAATTCTGATAAAAGTACAATGACCACTTGGATATTGAAACAAAATAATTTTCAAACGTATCTTCTCGAACGTTTCAAAAGCAGGACTTTTTAGTTTTTTGCAGTATTTTACTTTATTTCTGGAGTAATTTGATTGTGTCACGATACTGATACTTACGGCCGATAGAACAAATTACTTCCAGAGTACTGCGACTATGTTGATATTTGGAGTATAATAATTATCACTGGATTTTCA
>NW_025778445.1:0-64322 GCF_021130785.1 Homalodisca vitripennis | reverse complement strand
CCATGTGATCAGCTGTTTGAAGCGTGTGGCGTTTAGTCCAGATAATTACACAACTATATAAGAGAATAAGTTAAAAAAACTCAAGTTTGAAAATTGGAACAAACATTTATGTTAATTCTATTAATACACAAATAAACTATTTTATTGGAAATACACAATTTATCTCATGTTAAGTTATTAATGCGAAACTGGCGCAAATTCATACCTATTAAATGTGGTGTTTCTATGTAGTGACAAAATACATAAGCGAATGCAACTGTTGAGAGAACCGCCACTGTGAAAATCCCGAGCGCTGTATGACACTACTCATAAGAGTCTTTAAATGAGGAAAGCGCCGAAAAGCTGTGCTATATGTTAACAAACTGTAACATTTGCAGTGTTTATTTAGTTTAATCAGCTTAAAGTAAAAACAGTTACTTAGAATTATTTCAGAATTTGCCGGAAGGCACTTTACGACCTGCAGCGCTTTTGATATAAATATTCTAGAACTAAATATTCCGTCACTACTCCAGCCCCAGTACCAGTATAGTTTCTAAAGCAATTATTGAAAAATGGTTGTTTTGGTTTGAGTGCCACGGGTATTTTCCGAAGGCATATTGCATAAAGTGCCACGCTGTTTTTCGCATATTTGTAAGCTTTTGGGAAAAAAAGCTGTTGTAAAATAACTACCAAAACAGATTTCCATCATTTTGTTGTTGTTTTTTTTACTTATTAAATGCGGAATATGATACATATCGTTACAAATAAAATTTGATTTATAAAAATAGAAAACTTTTAGTATTTTTAAAAATAGTTTTTTACTTTTGTATAAAAGTTAAGTTTAGACCTAATTTTTGTTTATACAGTATTTTTAAGATTTTTTTTTATTTATACCATGATAAAGGCCATATGTTTCTAAATAAAATCCATGTGTAATATCTTATTCTAGAATTTTAAAAACATGGCATTATATGTATTAACAAAATGCTGCCCGGTACCGACATTTTATAAAACTGTACTTCATTTGTCAGAGTTAGAAATTACTTAGTAATGATGAAGTTTTCCCAATAAATCTAATATAAAACATTAATACAACACAAATAAATATGATTAGTAAATTTAGAAACAAATACTTGCTAACATATTTACATAAAAGTTTACATTTACTAAATAATAACCCTAATAATATTTACACTGAAAATTCACGTTTTTCGCTTGAACACAACTCAAATCATACGTTACGTTTGTAAAGAAATACAGTAAAATACTGTATAAGTTATTATTTTTTTTTTGTATTTACTCAAATGCTTGGTTATCGGCACATAAACAACAAGAAAGGCCGTTACGCAACACGATACTCGTCCGCTAAGTCGCGTGACTGGAAGACAGAATCATCGTACAGGTTACTTATCACAGCCCACTATTTTTGGACGAGTTTTCCTTATCAGAGATCAAAATAAACTTCATTATACGTTCCTTCTTCCATAATGAATCGAAAAATACTCGATGAGTCATACTTCCTATCTCCAAATCGTCTCCAAATAGACACACGAATGGCCTGACATTTTAGAATAATGAAAACGTTGTTCTTATAGTTTTTTTTTAATTGATTGTCGTAATAACTTGTAAAATTCCAAAATAGGTTGAATAAAGTCAGTTGTTTTTTAGTACTGTAATTTATTTTGTCCCCGATAAGGAAAACTCGTCCAAAAGTAGTGGCTTCTTGATAAGTACCCAAACAACATAAGTTTCACAGATAAAATAGTAGAGAAACAACATAAAAACTCGTATTTATTGATAGTTTGGAACCTATTGAATACAGCCGTCTTATTATTTGGCCAAAATAATCTTGTACTATATTAAAATATTAATTGAAATACGAAACATCAAAATTGGCGACCGCTGGCACTTTATGCACTTTTCGTACCGTCAAAATTAGCGACGCTGTGGCACTCAAAGGGTTTTAAACAGGATTATGTCAGTTATTCCTTTTCTCGTGTTATATTAAACTTATACGAATAGAAAACTATAAGAAACCAATAATTTCTTGAGTCAAATAAAACCGCATTAATTTAAATATATCTTTTAGAAAACTATCGTTCTACTATTACTTATTTTAAATTTTAATATAGGTAAAACTAAGTGCCACATTGATTGCATAATGTTTTAAGTGGGTGAATTAGTAATAAGAATTCGTAAAGTTAATTTTTGCCTAAAATTATATTTTGTTGGAATTACATTTCTCCCCTATAACTTTAAAACAAATTACTCCCCAAAGTTTCACGAAAACCGGTAAAGTTAGCCCAGTTTTTATAATACAATTTATAACAACACATTTTGCGAAATTCACCGCTGGAACGGCACTAGATTGCATGCACATTCAGTTTGTCTAACGTAACTATTACTTTCATTTCTGGTTTTCACTCCATTTTTGTGTGTGTGAAAAATGAGAATACAAATTAATAGGTAAATGATATAATTAAGACTAAGTAACCAAAAATATACTTATTTTCTATGTTTAGAAACATTGCAACTGGATCCTTATGATGTGTGTGGTAGACTTTAACAAAGGAAATATTGCTAAGTGTTTGGTAATGGATGATTTAGGCATAGTAGTACGAAAGAACTCATATGATTTATTGAAAAAGTTGGATAGGGTGCGTGTTAACAAATCAGAAACGTATTAAAAGAAATTTATAAAAACGCAATCCAGAAAGTCGAGAGTCTAGTTATACAGCTGAAAGGAAATTTTGTTGAGCTCTCTGAGTAGCAAGGCCCTAAAAAAAATTATTTGCATCACATCAGTGTTAATGAAGCTATGCACACTTTACTTTTTTCCGCATTTTTAGCTAATTTGGGTTCTTTATTACTTATGTACCGTTTTTTTAGTAAGCATGGGATATAGAAAATTGAAATTCTAACTACAAGCTTTTAATGTAGGTATATATATTTGTATAAGAGAATATACACAAATAATTAAATAAAAAATATGACATTAACATTTTTATAAAAATTTAGGTACTTTATAAAAATAAAATACTACAGGACCTTACTATAAAAATAAAAAAAGTTATATATACTTACAAAATCATACCAAATAATAAATTTCAGATGGATATTTTATATAGTTCATGAGATAAAATATGCCAAATAAAGATTTTGTACAAGTGTGCCGTATTTAAAATTTTAGTAATATTTGTTTAGTTATAGTAACGTAAATGGAAAGTATAAACAATAAATGAGTAAGAGAATATTTTTCCTGCGAGGAAGAGGTTTTGCCACTTTTCCTGAATTCAACTGCAATCTCCGGATCTACAAGCAAGCTTCACTTTCATATCAACCTGCTCAGCCAGACCAATAAAATATAAGTGAATAAAAATATATTTGTTTCAAAGTTTAATATAATCTAATTTTGTTTATAAATAGTACGGAGCTAGAAAATATACACTTATGATATATAAAAATATATGATATTTAAATAATTTAATAATAATGGTACTTCTTGACTTCTTCTATTTGAGTTGGTCTTATTTTGTTTCAGTGTATTTAGACTCATATAAAATAGACTAAAAAAACTATGAGTCTATTTTTATCAGACCAGGAAGTTTTTGTCTTCTCATTATACTGAATTATTCCCAAGCAATATAGTGTCTACATATTTTGCACTTGTTATATTACGGTATGAGATGGAACATTGTAAATAAACTGTAAAACTCTCAATGGTATTGCTTCTGAATTTTCGTTTGAGATAACAATGACTGGACTCCTTCACGAGAGTTCCAAGAAAGACTTTGTAATCTTCAACCAGATCTAGGTAGCTCAGTTTTAAACTACAATATAATGTTTGCTTGAAACATAATAAATGATACATTTCCTTTAGAAACGACTTGCATTGTCTCTTAAAAAATAGACAAATACACTCGCCTATAACACACTATAAATCTAATTGGACCTAGGATAATCTGATTACAAACAAACAACTGTCAGAAATACATGATTGCAAATATTGCTGTCTGCTAATTGAAGGGGGAATGTTTACGCAAGATTCTGTTACCATAGTAACTGTGTATAAACAGAGTACAGTAATCTGTCATTGTCTCTTAGCACGCGTTTTGTCCTGATGTAAGTCGGTGGGAGTAATGGTTCATTGCTAAGCATGTTTACATAATAAAAAACACATTTCCATTTCTTCCATTCATATAGTTTTTAAATGTTTTAGTATAATTCGTGATTCGTGATTGCTAGTTTTATACCTGAAAAATATATCTCCTTCTATGTTTTGCTTGGAATTCTTACTTAATACTACTTATAATATTTTTATCAGAAAGGTTCCGAGATTAATTGTCATAAACAGTTAGAAAGCTATAAACACGCAATATACTCATAAACGGTGAAATTAAAAAAAACTTTTCTGTACATGAGTTTGTAGGAACTTAAAATACAGTTGTTTAAATTGCTATTTATCACAAATCAACGTTGTATATGGATACCTTCATTGTACGTACAAAAATCTTCTATCCCCTTTGATTTACGAATTTATGATATAACGCATCTATATACGTTATCCAGAAGATACCCCAAGGAAATTAATGAGTTACGTAAGTAATAAACCAACGAAGCTTTATTAATTGTGCTTATAAAATTAATATAATAAACATTATTTGTAAAGTTTTATTTGTATTAAATTAAACTGTTTCCTAAAAACGTGTAATCAAATATCTTATATATATATATATATATATATATCGTATATAGCTACACGAAACGATTTAAAAGATATTTAAATTTTAAGAAACGTGTAATCAAATATTTTATATATATATATATATATATATATATATATTGAAACGTTTCCTAAAGATTCTTATTCTAACGAAATATATTTTAAATCGTTTCGTGTAGCTATAAACTAAATAATCAACATGTTAACTATCTAAAAAGAAGGTAGCATAACCTGATTTGACAACTTAACATTGGAAGCCAAACAAAACCAACAAATATGTGAGTCAAAATATCATGCTGAAATTCCAGCGTATCCGTTATCGACTGTTATGAGGAGATCGGATCAGAGAATTCCAAAATTACGTCGTGAAATGTATATATATATAAACTATGTATATGTTTAAGTGTTGTCTACACTGATATAATTATTTTGTAAGGTATCGTGACATTGACATTGTATGTGTCCGTTAATTCGCTTTTTTACTTCAACGAATGTGTCTTATCTGTGAGGCAGGCCGTCTCGTTGCTAGGTAACCTTGCTATAAACTGTCTCCCGCGCTTTATTGTCCTTCAACTCTTGGTTACAAGCGGGCTCTTGTGATGAGTTCCATCCATCACTAGGCTTCTCCTATGGGATTTTCTCAGCCATACTGTGTATACACTGCATGAAATCATTGAACTCAACAGTACTCTTAGTTGTTAAAATTATTCAGCTACTTAGAACAACGGAAGTACACGTCGTAGCTGTAGTGTGAGACAGGACCGTCTCGTTGCTAGGAAACTTTGCTATAAACTGTCTCCCGCGCTTTATTGTCCGTTAACTTTCGGTTACAAGCAGGACTCTTGTGATGAGTTCCATCGTCACTGGACATTTTAGGTGCATGTTTTTAGGAAAACAGTGTTTATGCAATATATGGAGAATTTATAATACACATATATGTTAAATATATGTTTAAATCTATTATGTCCTATTTATTTATGAGTAAAACATGTTTTAGTATTATTTAATGTCATTCTTGCTTCTGTACAAAGGGAAATATTTCAGGAAAGCCTTATGAAACTCTTTATTATAATATATTACCATAGAAATACTACATACAATTCTTGAATAAACTATTGATATAATATTATATAACCAGTTAAATACATAATAAAATTTGTACCTAGAATTTTTTAGCATCGCAGTTGAACAATAGATTTATAGTATTTTTAATTTTATGGTGGTTATTTTTATATTCAAAACTTCTTATTTAGTAAGTTGAATTGTAACTTCTAAAATAACCTTACATTTCTTAATGGATTATTTTTAATTGTCTATTATTGCATAAATTCCTGTCAACAATTTTATCCCGTTTTTATGAGACATTCGTAAAGAAACAACCACAGTTTTATAAAGAAAAATGCACCTCTTAAATTTAGCTAACGACTGTAATATTTACGTGGGAATGACGGCAGTCTCCCACGTAATATTAATATTAATATTTGTGTAATATTATTGACGTTAAATTTCTACTCCTCCCCCCACCCACCATGTGTAAACACCCACCTCCCCGTTCCTCAATGTTAAATAACTTCACAAAAATATCTCTAAAGCAAACTTCGCTATCATAGCTGGAGGGCTTAAATGTTACCCACTACCAGAGCTGAAAATCAATCCAAACTTCTGTTTCTGACTCAAAGCTTATTATTGAATTCACACAGAAATTGAACTAAATGTATATTTGCATTTAATTGGTCAAGGTGCTAATCGGCTAGTTTTTTAAACATTTCTTACAATAAATTTATTACCGAATATGTTTTTAGTTTGGATAAAATCTACATCATTCATTATATTTTCTACGCACCAGGAACTTCAAAAGTGTCATTAGGTTTGGCTACATTACAATGGAAGCAAGTAAAATTTAGAGATTTATTGAAGTAATGCAATAGCTCATGAGGATTAATGAAAATATAAATTTTAGGACTATGAAATATAATCTTAACTGATATCCATTTATATCTTATTTTTAAGATACATTAAATTGTATAAATGGCAATTGCCTTATTTAATTTCAATAAACATTGAATCGCAAAAAGCACTTGCTCCGCCGGGAGTCGAACCCGGATCTCACACTTGCCGGATGAATGTGCTACCATTACACCACAGAGCGCTTACTTTTTCCGATTCAATTATTTTGTATTTGGCCGTATCTGTCACATATGCGTTTAAATAAGCAAACTAACATATGATCGGAAGACCAAATACCTGTCAAACGACTTTTATTTACATTAAATTGTATAAATGGCAATTGCCTTATTTAATTTCAATAAACATTGAATCGCAAAAAGTACTTGCTCCGCCAGGAGTCGAACCCGGATCTCTCACTTGCCGGGTGAATGTGCTACCATAAATAGTTAATAGGTCGTGCTATACTAGTGTACTAGATAATGCATGTACACAATATATGTTTACTGTACAGTTATTTTCCAACTTCTTCCATAGGTTATTATGATAGAAATGAGAAATTTAAAAGAACTTCAAATTGTTTAAAAATAGTTCAATGAAACGTAACATAATACGTTGCTGTTTAATTATTTGCATTTTTAGGTAGTTCAATCGATATGTGTGTTTAGTGGAACGTGTATTTATTGACCGTGTTTATATATCCAAATAAGTTTAACATAATCCTTAAAAGGAGAATAAAATTTTTCGATATGTGTATTATCTCATACGGGTGACTAACTTTACATACCGTTCAGTATATAATCGTGTTGAAGTTATTATTAAATTCTCAAACGAAGGAATTATGCTGAACCTAAAGCCGTAAAATCGGCAACGTCCATAAAGCTTCTTAAAATAATAGTAAAAATAGCACATATTAAGTCCTTTAAAAGCAAAAACAATAATAAGGTACAGAAATTTCATTACAAATACGAGTATGTGTTCTCAAAACAATGAATTTAAATTTTCAACTTGTCCTAAATTTAATTTTGTTTGTTGAAAGAGACTACGACTTATGTGTCAGTGACACAACAATGCTAATTGAAGGTGAGGTCATGAAGATGGTCAATCATCCATAAAATAATTTAACCTAATGTAATTCAACACTGCAGGGCCAAGGTTTATAACGCCATCTTCTATTTTTACACATATTTTACTAATCAATAGTGGTTATAATACTCCTTACCAGTTTGTCTTAGTGACATTATGTTCTTCCGTCTGTATATATGTATAGAAATCTTGGTAGAATGGTGTTAGAAACTTGAAACTTGGTACATAGGTCACTTTTGGTGCAAAGAGGTAAAAATTAGAGCAATGACTAAAACCAGAATAAATAAATTTGTAAACAAATTGTGAAATATGTTAACACTCACAAAAAGTCGGTATTATTGTAATGAGAAGCATTTATATCTTAAATTTCGTATAGCTTCTATCAAAACATATAATTAAAATACGTCACTCTAAGTGTATCAAACTGCCCTTTTCTGGTCACTGCAACCATATATCTAGGGACCGTATAGCAGCAATAAAGTAGAAGACCGTAGTAAAGGGGTCACATATATCTCCATCAAGCGACAGCGAGCTGACCTTCCTTATTTAGACAGTGGACAATTTATTGACAGTTCATTAATCAAATTATTAGCATTGTACGCATATGTTGTGTAAGACCTATTCACTAGTTTACAAAATATAATACATTATTTCCTGAGCTTTAGCGTATCCTATCAGTCGATTGGTTGAAAAGTTTAATTTCTTTTTCTCTCCATGATATCTTTAGAACGATTCGATCACAAAACTACACGAAATGGTTACCAAAAAACCGCCCCGTGGCCTTCACCAATTCCTCGTCGCCTTTATCCACAGCTGATGTCCTCTCTATTTCTTTATCTCTCTATCCTAGACATTTGAAAGCCGCTCATATCAATGCTCAGTCACTGTTGGGGGGGGGGGGGCATGTCGATTAGATTAGAAAAATATTTGCCTTCAACAGTTTTATCTATATGGAATTTCAGAGTCCTGGTTTAGCCGAGTATTCAGTCAAGTGAGGTGTCTATAGCTGGTTATGTTAGAACAGGGGAACGATAGAACAGGGAAGAATAGTGGTAGTATTGCATTGTATATTAGGGAGGGCTTGAATTTTAACTTAAATGTTTTACTTCTTTCTTCAAATTGTAAGTACTCGGCTAGGCCAAAAGTTATGTTTATTGAAATTGGCATGCCCGGTTCAGATGTAATTTTACTGAGAGTGTTTTATCGCCCACCCAGAATAAGACAGATTTTGAAAATGCTCTCTCGTACCACATGCATAGATAAAGTGGTATATTGGTCATGGGTGATTTCAGCACTGATTTGATGAAAAACAATTAAGACTATAACTACAGACAGCTGACTTCTATGTTTGACTCGTGTAATCTGACAATACTGCCACTGGAGCCAACCCTGATCCTATCCTTGAATCTGTTTATGACACGGTGGATGGTTTTTAGTAAAAATATATTATCTATTTATCACATTCATGCTCCTTATGTGACAAATCAATTAAATAAGAGGCACCCAGTGCCATGGATGAGAAAGAATATTCTTAGCCTGATGGTCCATCATGATAGCTTGTATTGAAGAGAGAGGCACTCTAATGACCAGATACCTATGGATAGATACAGTTTACTTCAAAACAGGGCTAAATAACTTCTGCGTAATTCCACGCAGAGATATAAGAAGGTTAACACCTTTTTACCTTAATACTTTACCTCCAAATATTTTATACTAATGACTTTTGTAATAGTCTCTGTGTTGTTTTTGACTTGTGGAAACAATAACTGTCCTAGAACTGTCTTGAATATTTTTAAAAAAAACCGACCACACTGTTATGCAAATGAGTAAGTAATCTATGTAAAGGTGAAAAAATACTTAAACCGAATTCTTGTTTTCCTTTAATTTGATTTTTTAAATAAACAAACTTGAGCTAACAAGAAACCTTGTTAGCGTTTTGCAAAGGTAAAAGGTCTGAAATAAGTCCCAGCTCTCTTCCTCCTGTTTACCTTGCAGCCTTTATTTGGTAATACTTGCTAATGAACTCGTTAACAGGACTATCAGTAGCCAATTTAACATTTCCCAACTAGTCATTTACAGTTATTTAAAAGCTAATCAATATCATACATGTATAAAAGTGCAATAAATAATATTTATAACTGTGGCAAGCTATTCATACGTTTAATGTGTGTTTATTTTTGCATTCTGCTACTAAAGGAGATGAATTTAATAAAGCAGTTAGCTGACCTCAATTTTTGAAAACATCCAAATGCCTATTGTTGTATCAGTCTTTATATTTACTCTTAAAATTTAATCATTTCTTTATAATACTCTATATAAAACTCCATATTTTTTCAATGAATATGTTTTACCATCCTTATATATATATATATATATATATATATATATATATATATATATATATTGAAAAGCAATACCCTTAAATTATAACTTTCTTTATTTCTTTTTTTAATGTACTTAAAATATATTCGTCTGTCTGCACAAAATAATGGTAGACTCCAGTGAACGCCCCTAGCTATATCTCATTTGTCTGTAAGTCCTGTATAGTCACGTTCTGCAGTAGAGGGTATGAAAAATACGCTACAACTGAACTGTACTTTAGTATATGACCATTCCGTATCATTTCCGGTAGAATGTCTCATTTCTATAAATAAAACTATTCATACGTTACCATACGTTAACCATGTGCATGGTTTGTGGCGAAACTGAAAGACATGTATCTTAAGTGGTTATCGAGGCACGAATGGAAAAATCGCATTTCAATTTCACACAAATAAGCAAACCTGTTTCCTGAATGGAGTACATTTAATGCGGCTCGAAACCAGTTATGTTTGTCATGTTAGAAACCTTCAAACTACCTTATTTAAATGAACCAGTAAGATTGTGACGCATGCTTTTAAATTTAAAACTTTTTGAAGAGAGTGCATCTAGTGCTTTGCGAAACCAACATTTTTCACAATCTCAGTAAGCTTCAGACACTCATTTAAATACACACGACAAATTGACACAAGATTTGAAATTTAAAACTATTGTCTTTATGTTTGCATTAATATTAGCTTGAAATGTATTTGTGTTCATTTTACACTTTGTAATTGATTTACTACTTGTCCACTCTACGAATGGAAGTGTACGCCACTATTTGAATTCCTTGCACTGAAGATGAATGAGAAGGAATGAAACACTCAGATAAAACATTTTTACTTGACATTCAAGGAATTTCTTTTCATTACACTAACCTCTTCTCCATCCCTTAGGTCGATACTTTCCACTCTCTCCCACGCAAATAATTCTGAACACACAGCTCCCAATGACAGCAGGATTAACCTGTTGCACTGTCCCAGTTTGTTGAAGAACAAAATAGGCAATACTACATTATTGATCAATAATATTGTTATCTATTGCTATAATAATAATATCTTCATGCTATTGTTACACTTTCTTAATTTCAGAATACAAACATGAAAAACTTTAAGAATTATATTTATCAACCTCTAAATCTAACTATTAACCATTTTTATGAGCCATCACGATTCAATTTAAGATTACCCAACTGGGGATTGTAATAATTTAATCCAGATTACTAGAAAAATGTGTTATCGTCCGTTGTCCAAATTACGCCCACTGTTCCTTCAAATTGTTCATATCTGACTCACTCATAGACAGAAACAACACCAATCAAGCAAGAGCATCCAGGTACTGATTTTTATAGATCTATCTGTGATTTAAAAGCTCAATAGGTCCTTGTGAGTGAGATATATGTGGCAAATATCACAGAAAATTTTGGTTCTACTTGAAGAAGGTAAGTTTTTCTAAGATTTTCACGTTACTTGTGATATTCATCAGCATTCTCTTCGCTTCGAAGCATAAAGTGGGAAAATAACAAAATAATAAATCTCTAATTATCAATATCTCTGAATATCAAGTTATGACAGTAAAAGTTAGTTCTGACAATATTTCCTGAAAGAATGATAGGATTATTATATGGTATGTATAAAACTACGTTTCGAGAATTGACATCTACCCTCTTCGTTAGGTGAAAAATTAACACATATAAACGTGTGTTAAGGAAAGAGAGCTCCTTTTATCATACCCAACAGACAAAAAAGTAATCAGACGACTTTACTGCACAGACGCCAAAAGCACAAACACGTTAAACCAGCACAAGTAAAATTGGGAGATTAACAATGCTAACCACGTAATCTGTAGTTTATAAATCAATTGTAGAGTATACGACGCTCTGCGTCTTTTTGACCATATGTAGGAATGGGTTGGAACAACCCGAGTCAGTTTTGTGAAGCTCTATTTTGAATGTTCGTGTTTTATCATATTTAAAAAAAAATTGCTTCTCTATGGATTTTTAATAAGAATAAACTAAAAAATAGGGAGAAGAGAAAAAAAAGAAGAAAGTCCAGAAGTTATCCCTAACGGCTATTATTTAGAGGCAGAGAAATTTAATAAACGGAAAACTTTATTTTATGTCTAGATGTAGAAAGACAATAATTTTTGTGAAAACGCCCTACAAGTACTTTTAAAAAAAGGCAAATGACTCATACTTGGCAATTCTAGATGTCAATACGGGTCTTTCGGTGAATGAAAGATTACAAAGTTTGAATGAATACGAATATCTAAAAAGAATTGTATTAAATTTATTTCTAGCTATATAAAGTTGGAATTCAAAATACATAATCCCCGGAAATAGTGTTTTTTTAAATTGAATACAATAAGTTTGGTATAAAAACCGCTCTCTTTAAAAAGAGTGGATAATGAGAGAAAGGTGTGATTTTTATAATCGGTTCTCAGACGATTTGTGTGAATCTCGCCTCATTCATAACGCCTCTGAAGTTAAAATAAGCTCGATAGCTAGTAAAAGCATTCACGAAATGCCTAAAGAAAGTTTGGAGGATAGGCTACTCTTTTGTGGTTTTTTTTTCATCAGAAGACAGACAAATCTTTATAAATAAAAATGAATTTCCGTTCGTTAGTCTCGCTAAAACTCAAGAACGGCTGAACCGATTTGGCTAATTGTGGTCTTGAAATGTTCATAGAAGTCCAGGGAAGGTTTAAAAGATGAGAAAATATAACAGAATTCCAAGGAAAAATACTAAAAACGACAATTAGATTTTCCCATACAAAGTGTTCTTACCTGTCAAACGTTTGATTAATGTTCATGTATCCATAATTAGTCTGTGTTGGGTGAGTTCAGAAATATACATTGAAATTTGCAGACCCGGTGTTGCCAAATTAACTACTTTATAGCTAGATCATCTATAAAATATTCCTTTTGATCATTAAAGTAAAAAATAAATAATTTAAATAATACAAGTTTAACTTAATTTAATTTAACAGCTGTAACAAATACAAATGACGAAGTGTCTCAGTATCATATATTTACTTACTACTGCATGAAATTTTGGGTAAAAAAGCTGTCGCCATTATAGGTTAACATTATTAGTGCAAGAAAACATTAATATCAGATACTGCTTACAATGCCGAGAAGAAAACGACTAACATAGGTCTAGATGGAAGTAGATGGAATGTGCGGCGAGCTATCTCACGCGCTAATCGCACTGATGACCAGCAAGAGACTGATAATGATAACAGCCGTTTTGGTATAGGCACATTTGCGTTCTACAGTAAATCAGAATGAAGTGGATAAATAAAGAACGCAACGAGTTCGGGGGACATGGATCACAACAGCAGCGAGCCCGGGAAAAGGAAATTGACCGATTCCGCAAACGCAATGCTCCTGTGAACCTGGAACGAGCAGCATTCTCCTACGATCCAGAAATCGATTATAGTGCCGACAAATATGTAACAATTGGGGAAATGTCAATCATTTGTCAACATTGTAAAGCATTAAAAAAAACAGCGGTAAATCTGCAGGTTTATGTTGTGCTGGCGGTAAAGTAAAATTGCCACAATTGGTCCCACCACCTGATCCGTTAATACTCATTAATTTATGGGATGGAAAATGACTCTAAACACTTCTTGGCCAACATACAAAAATATAACAATTGCCCCAACTGCAATGTTTTTTTATTACTATTAATTAGTATGGCATTGTTCAACAGCTGCTTTGTAGAAGGCGCTGTATTCATTGAATTTTGAACAGTTCTAAGATGCCATAGCATGGCCTATACTATGATGATGATGCCTTTATAAAGTTACCGGTTCTGCAATACATAATTAGGGTTTAAATTAATATGGTTAAGAGGTAAGTGAAACGAAGTTCACCGGGTCAGCTAGTAGGTTGATAAATTTCGTTTTGTGATCATTAGGATTATTTATTGAAATTGAGACTTCTTCCGGAAATCGTAAGGAATGGTCATATACTAAAGTACAGTTTTAGCTGTAACGTATTTTTTAAACCCTCTACTGCAGAACGTGACTATACAGGACTTACAGACAAATGAGATATAGCTAGGGGCATTCACTGGAGTCTACCATTATTTTGTGCAGACAGACGAATAAATTTTATGTACATTAAAAAAAGAAATAAGAAAGTTATAATTTAAGGGTATTGCATTTCAATCTATTTATAAGGATGGTAAAACACATTCATTTGAAAAAATATTAAGTTTTATATAGAGTAATATATAAAAAATGATTAATTTTTAAGAGTAAAAATAAAGACTTACATCTGATACAACAATAGGTATTTGGATATTTTCAAAAATTGAGGTCAGACAGGTTTACCTGAGTTCTTTGACCTGGTATGTTAACTTGTATACTGACACTAATTAACTAAGTATTTCAATAATTATACACACAGCATGTCCGAAATACCTTACTGGTATTATAACAGAATATTACACTTTGCAAAATTAATTAATTAACAAAATAAAGTAAATGTAATCAATAAATAAATTATATTACGCAGTTATGTTCATTCAGGTTTATTACTTGTCTTTTCTAACTTGAAAAGATTTATAGTATTAAATAGCTCTATTACTATAATTTTATATATTTTTACGAACGGATAATTTCTAATATAATTGAGAATGGTACTTTAGTGCAACCACCTATTTATTTAGATACTAGCTGACCCGGCGAACTTTGTTCCGCCTTAAAAAGGCAATATCACATGATTACATTTTTTTAATTTTTAAATAAGGATAATTGTAAATAAAAAAAAATATAATTATTCAATGACTCTCTATTTGCCATTTATTGTAGCACCTTGTGATAAACTACATTTTTTTCTTTTTTATTAGGCGCGAAAACAAATAATGCGAAAGGTCTTCCGACCCGTGAAAATGCCACATATAATTTGCCACGGGAAAAACATGGATGTTCGAGATTAATACCACAAACTTTCAACAATTAGCCTTGTGACTTATTTACAGTCATGGCGAATGCAAGACGGATCGGAAATTGAAGCCGTTTAAACTCAAACGGCGTGTCGGTTGGGATCATCGGGATCCTTGGAATGAGAACTTCCTTACCTTTGAATTTTCCTTTGAGTATTGTGGCGTAAATCAAATTGTTTATCAATTTACTTACCACCAAACGTGTTCCGTTGCACAGTTTTGGTTGGTTTAAGATTCGAAACTTGATTACTACGGAACCAATCTTTAGTCGTAAATTGTGTGGTGGTAAGCCAGGTACATCCAAAGAGTTTAACAATTCAATTGGATAGTTGGTGGTATCATCTTCATTTGTTACACAGTCAATAGATTTGAGAGAATGCAGTGTACCAATGATCTCATTCTGAATTATGTAGTTTAAGTCATCTACATCTTTATTCTTAGCTGCCAAAATTGCTCGCTCACTCACCATTCATTATTTTTAAGTTTAGTAATGATGTTTGGGAATACTTTGTTGATGATTTCGTCTTTCAATGAGACAAAGTTACAGCAATTCGGAGGAAATGAAATCAATCCGCTAGATTCGTCGACAGGTACTCGACCAGCAATTGCTCAGAGAAATCTTCAGCAGATGTATCTTTCAGCAATGAAACTCTCATGTTTGTTGTCAGCTGAAGTTTCTTAATATAGCGCCATAGATTCTATGATTTAAGGCAAGCGTTTATTTCGTCGGCAGCAGTCGATCTGGGAATTACTGGCAATTTTTGGTGGAAATCGCCAGACAGTGAAATCATTGCGCCTTCAAAACATCTCTAGTCATTACGTAGATCTTGCAATATTCGGTTAAGTGCTTGCAATGCACGTTTTTGCGCCATTTTGCATTCGTCCCAGATGACGATCTTCGATTCTGATAAAACTTTGGCCGTAGCGGAGCGCTTTGTAATGTTGCATGTTGGTTCTTCAATAGATTGAAGATATAACGGCAATTTTAATGCAGAATGTACCGTACGACATCCTTCTAGCAATGTGGCTGCTATTCCAGAAGAAGCAACTTGCAACCTCAACGTTGGATCTTGCACGAACAGTGGCTAAAACTACTGACATGAGGAATGTCTTACCAGTTCCACCAGAGGCATCCAGGAAATATAAACCACCGTTTCCATCACCAATTGCCTCCATTAATGTATCATAAACTTACTTTTGTTGGGGATTCATCAGGGGTACATTCGTTTGAACTACTAAATCTAAGTCCTGGTGATCATATTCACGTTCCCGTTCCAATTCTCGATTAAATGCGTCATTCATTTCACGATTTGGCGCTAGCATTCCTAACCTGACTAATAAACCACCGCACATGAGATAACAAAATGTCTTCGATCAAGAGCAAGGCCCGATTCTGTATCTCCTCATTCATTTCAAGATCGGAATTTATTAAACTGACACGAATTTGATGTAAAACATCTTCTGCCATATTATCCTTGTATTTGTACCACAAGTTAGATGGGTTCGATGGAAAGCATTTCGAAATGATGATAGCAAATAATGTACGTATCTGACGGACTATGCAGAGATAATTGCTTCAACGATTGTAGTATCCCAATGGTTATCGTTTCCTAGTAACTTGAGTTCTTCACATGCAGCACGATATGTTGGAAATATTGTACCATTAACAGTCCTTAGTGACTCAAATGACGTTGGCCCACACACACATTTACCAACAACAATCGCAAATAGAAGCATTCATCATTCTTAGGATGAACTGTATACATACGACCAAGAGCATCAGTGGAACACCCATCCGAATAACCAGGAACCGCATCGCCTTGCTTCCGTCGTTCAAAATTCTTCGATGAAGCATTCCAAGTGTAATAACGTGGCATCTCCGAGTAAAGCAAAGTTCGTGCAAACGGATCACTCTGGCAGGTCGCAAAGAAACTGGTCAATGTTGTTGCTGGAGGTGTTTCAATACGTTCGAAGCCGTGAAATATACTCGGTGACCATTCTCCAGATGCACCGCCAAATGCACAACAGTAGGATGACGTTCGTTTATAGGGAATGAGAATATACGCCAAATAGCTTCATTGCAGTTCACATACCGACCAACTTGATAGCGCGCAATTTCATCGTTTGTATTGGAGGCTTGGACGCCAAAAACCGCCATATCGTTGTCTTTCGTGACATATTTGCAGATGTATTTTATTGAATTTACTGAATTGCAATACTCAACGTTACAATGTGTATTGAACGTTTTGGAATTAAGTGGAGAATATGGAACAATCAAACTGTTGTCGACCACGAAATACATTCTTTTAACTTTTGTTGTAACAGTTCGACCGTTATCATCCGGTGATCGACGCCGATACAGTGGATAACTATAGTTATCAGTGACGGTCTCGCTGTTAATTTCCGTGGATATCGTTTGGAACACTTGCCGTCGATCATTCAAAGTGATTGGGGATTGATGGCACCACATGGTCCATGAATCATATTTGTGATTACAACATCTTGTAGGTCTGAATCGGCTTCGTGATTGAGAATCTCGGCACATATGATATCATCTATTTGGTCTGGTTGAATTCTTTCACTAACCAAATAAGAATGTGTGCGTGAGGCAGGTCTCGTTTTTCCCATTCGATTGAATACATCCAGCATCGAGTTTCACCAAAGACGCGTTGTTTAACAATAAAGTTCATTAGGGACCGTATTTTTGCATGGATACATGTGCTGTGATGTCGTGTCGGTCACTTGGTGTTTGTCCGGGAAGCAGCATTGAACAATTTCTATAAATTTTGGATTACACGTAAAAGTATTAAAGAGATCTGGCCGACCGTAATGACGAACATATGTCATTGCATCTTGCGCATATTCATGCATATAACGTGGACTATCTATGTACGTCGCCGGCAGAATAGTTAATCGACCAATATTAGTTGAATTTGACTCTGTACTAATCGCACCACGTAGATGGATATACTCATCATAACGCAGTTTGGCTTGGTTCAACCGAATGAAAGTTAAAAGCGCTCCTTTTCTATCTTGACGTTCATGTCCACGCAATACTGTTGAAGCAATCGGCAAAACCGCAGTAAATAGTTGTCAGAATTTTGACGAATCACCATAAAGTCTGTGCTTAACAGTGATTGCAGAAACAGTTGAAACAAAATTTGCTGTTTCTCTTAAGCTTACTCTATGCTTTAAAACTACAAATGTAAATAAATTTAAAATGGTAATTAAATTATATAAACATATATTTTCTTTTGTCGCATTATATATGTTTACAAAGAACAGCTGATTAAATTTGAACTGGCCCTTTCACTTAATAACATATGTTTCGTGCAGTGAATTTCTTACGGGTATTTCCGCAACTTTTAGAGACCAGTGGGGTGAAATCCTGTGAACTTTTATTATATTTTAATACTTATTATCCTATTCCCGACGAAGACAATTTTCCAAACACACAAAAATCATCAAAATCTGTTATAAATGGTGTAACTAACATGACTTTCTTATATATATATAGATAAGGATATAATTGGAATCAAAGCCTGTATCTTTGAATTTAATATAACAGGGAAATATAAGAATCAATCTGTTATAAAAAAAGTAATTTTTAATCATTATTGGGAACACAGTTACTATATTTAGTTTATTTAGATTTTGTTTAAAATTTTGTTGTAAGATCATGAATTTTTTACTGTAAGATATTTGTATCTGCTTTATTAAATTCTCCTTTAGTAGCAGAATTCAAAAATAAACACACATTACACGTATGAATAGCTTGCCACAGTTATAAATATTATTTATTGCACTATTATACATGTACGATATTGATAAGCTTTTTAAAAACTGTAAATGGCTAGTTGGGAATTATTAAATTTGCTACTGATGGTCCTGTTTAACGAGTTCATTAGCAAGTATTACCAAATAAAGGCTGCAAGGTAAACAGCAGGAAGGGAGCTGGGACTTATATCAGACCTTTTACCTTTGCAAAACGCTAACAAGATTTCTTGTTAACTCAAGTTCTTTTATTTAAAAAACCAAATAAAAGCAAAACAAGAATTCTTTTTAAGTATTTTGTCACCTTTAAATAGATTACTTACTCTTTGCATAACAGTGTGGTAGGTTTTTTTACAAATTAATATTCAAGACAGTTTTAGGACAGTTATTATTTCTACAAGTCAAAAACAACACAGAGACTATTAGAAAAGTCACTTTAGTATAAAATACTTGGAGGCAAAGTATATAGGTAAAAAAACAACGTTTTATATAGTAAATGACTTTCGAGAACGATTTTTAATTTTCGTATTATCTTTAAAAGGACATTTGTTGAGTTTAGGATTAGAAATAGTTTGAAAGTTACAATACTAAACATATTGTATTAAAAGTTTTATACACGAGTATTTATGAAAAAGGTGAGCCACGTGGTATAAATGGCCTTTATTGTTATCTATTTTAACTGCCAAAATAGACAGGCACCACTGTTTTTGTTGTTGTACCAGACAACGCTTCTTAGTTAACTCCATGAAGCCAAAGACCTATTGGTGTAGAGTGTCAGAAGAAAATAAAATTCCGATTGATTTTGGAATTATAATCGTGCTCTTGCTGCATAAAACTGCATCAACTCTAGTAAGATAAAATTTGTTTTCATAGTAGCATTACAATTAGGATCATAATAGTTGTTTTAAAAATAAAATCATTCCAATGTCAGTAACAATAGTATAGTTAGTGTATTAGGTTTTTATAAAATTAAATTCTATTCCAGAAAAAATGTGTTTAAAAAGTTAAAAATAAATCATTGTTTATAGAAACATAGTAGGACTAGTTTATTCAACTTTCATGGTTTCCTTATTTTCATATACATCACAACTGGATATCAATAATTGAACGATTATTTTATTTAATCGGTTTGAGTAAATTAACCTGAATGAAACTTTTTTTATTCTAGTGCAAATACACGTCGAATGTCAGCTTTATTTTCTAAAAGTTGGGATTTATTGGTGATTGTATTTATATTTTATAAGACAACTAGCATTTAGCTATTGATGATTGATGCTAAAATGATCAAATTAATGAGTATTCAACACTTACCCAGATTCAATGGCATAAAAGTTAAATTAGTTAACTACACACGATATGCTGTTAGTTTGTTTACGTTTTAAATAGCTCGTTTTCTAGATGTAGCTACAAAGCCTGTATTGGTTGAACGTTCTATATATTTTTATTAAATATCATTAGACAGTGCAGGGATTTACTCCTATTAAACCACAAATGAGTGTAGGTTAGCAATTGCCGGACAAAAGCCAATTTGTGTGACCTTGCAACGGTAGGTATTAGCGACGTTTGAATATTCATCAAGGGACTGGTTTGGTTTATGTCGGACTGCGGAATAGATATACCTAGATTTACTTTGCCTTGTTTGCATCAGTTTATCTTGCACTGTCTATTGATAAGTAATTTAGAAAAAATAAATTTTCCTTTAACACAAGCTTTGCAACCACATCGAGAATAAGTTTTTATTTTAATATAGAAACGTTATCGAACATCATATGATGTTATATAAATACATATTATTTATTTTCAATACCAATTAATTAATAAAAAATACGCACTTCGCCGAGGCACGAAATTGGATCTCTCACTTGCCAAGTGATTATGTTACCACTACTAAACAGTGCACTTACTTTTATGATTTATATTATGGGTCGTTTCTTTACACATTTTTTAAAAGCATACTTTAATATTTTATTATTTCATTTTCTATAAGGAAAGACACTAGCAATCCAAACAAGGACAAATCACCGTTTTACTTTCTAGATAGGACAGAAAATGTGTTCTTGATTTAATAAATAAATAACCAAATATATGACAAAGATACATTATTCGTAGATTTATAATTAAGTATTTTATTTTAAAATAGTTAATTGAGTTTTGTCCTCCTCCTCTATTTTGCCCTCAAGCATTGATAATGTAATCAAACACCATCCAGATCGATACGATCAATCAAAGAAGTCGTTGCCTCTAGTTTCATTCTTAAATGTTTCAGGGGCCATTTAATTTCTTCATAAGATTGATAAACATAATACCAAATATAAAACTATAAGAATTACTTTATGGACCAAAAATTGTCCTTCGATGTCCTGTGTTAGCCAGGAAACGTTCTAACGTTTAAACTAATGGCTTATCTAAATTGATAGCTTTCAGTGTATCTGAATCTACTGCAGGTGTTTAAATGTTTACGGCATCATAAACAGTACATTACAAACGTTAAACACAAAAACTAATCTTATTCCCTGACCGATTATTATCATCTCAGTGTCAAAATGTGTTTTATTAAATTATAAATAGTACTTTTATTATCTTCTTATAAATAAGAAATGTATCACTAAATGTGTTGGTAAGCTCAAATATCGGGACAGGACGGACCAATTCGGCATGTTTTTAATATTAAGTGAAATTAGAGGTAAATAAAAATCGGATTTTCCCGGAATATTTTTGAATTCAGAAAAAATAAAGATAATGTCAACGAAACATAATCACGAATTAACTGATAGTAAACAGCTGTTGACACTTGAAGCTCAGCTGAAGTACACAACAGAGGCAAGAAATATTTATACATTATGGAGAATATGCTATTAATAATACAGTGGTTTGATCAATACTGTAATGAAAGTTGCAAAGACGATATTACTATCTAATCATTTACTACAGATTGAACCAGTACTGAATTTAAACCCTTAGTTAGTTATAAATAATTTCTAAAGGAGGTACAAAACTCACCTTAACAAATAACTCTGTGAACCTTAGCACACAAGCTACTCGAAACTGGTTGCCTCCCTTGACATTGTGAATGAAATTTTTACTGTTGTTTAAGGCAAAACAGAGTTATGACCTCAACGAGTCATTTCCCCCCCCTTAATTTAGTACGAAATGAGACTTGCTATGATGATTATTATAAAAATACTATAAAACGTTGATTGAACTTAGTTTCAAGACTTTTTAAGTTCCATCTACTATACTGAAAGCTGAACACAAGTAGATGTTGTTGTTATACCGAAGTAATCTTAACTGTATGTCAGGTACGTAACCAGGTAGTCTTAATTATCTACGTGTTTTCTTAATCATGTAAGAAATCCAAATCAATTACAACACCAGAACACCGTAATTTTGAAGTAAACTCTTTTTAACCTAGGTTGGTTTTCAAAACCAATAGATAGTATATTTTATGGGTCAAGGCAACAACACAAATTCTTCTTTGGAGGCTAATTAAATTAGACAGGATTTTGATTTACTGCATCCGGAGTAGATTTTTTATGCATAGTTTTCATTAGAACGTAAGTATAAATATTCTTCGTCGTTAAAAAAAGAGTGAAATCAACCACAGTATTTAAAATAACGGACGGGTGTCGATTGGATGGGATTGAAACTTTTAGACCATTTGCTGTTAAAAAATCTCGTACACGTACAAATTACGTTTCTGAGATTGTTATGTGCAATTTTTTAATCAAACCTTTTGATGAAATCAGTATTATCAAATTGTAAAATTAGCAATGGCTCCTAAAATTCAGAATAAAAGGATACTTAACGAGTCCTGTCTTGATATATTAGTGATTATTCTTGTCAAACATGCATTAAACCACATATGTATGAAGTTAGTGCAAATTTGGTTAACATTCCAGAAATATTTCGAAATATTATAACAGTTTCTTTTAATATTGTTCGCGAGTAACTTTAAAAAAATTACTTTTATCTAAACCTAATTTGAAATAATATAAGTATATCTCTAAACACGTGTTTTAATACTTGACACTTGTTAATTCATCAGAATATGAACACATATTGCATTGAGGATATAAGAGATATAATAAGTAATATAGATGACATACTTTCTGGTATTTTATATGCTCATGAGTTCTTAATACAAAAATTAAAATTTTGGTTACAATAGAAAATCTATCTTCAGTAAAATATTTATCACTTCTATTTCATCATGGTTTGTGTTTACTTTAAATATTTTTGTATAGTCGTTTCTTTAAACAATTTAGTTATAATAAAGCCTGCTATTTTTTACACATTTGTATATATGGAGTTTACTAATAATGAAAAAGTTGGGAATTTACTTTCGATAAGGAAAGAACAGTTGTTTGGCAACAAACCTCTATGCTGAAAGAGACCTGTATAGGGCAGCAACTGTAAAATTTTAACAAGATTGGTTGGAAATCTAAGGCTGAATGTTTCTTTTGTTAAGAAACAACAATTCCTACCAAGAGTTGTGACCGAAAATGTTGAGGCAAATTTTATAGTGTAATCCAAGACATCGATTAGAAAAGAATCACGTCAGTATCATTAATCATTTAGATAAAAAAGCAAGTACTTCGTAAGCACAATTACCACCTTTACAATTTTACGCCCGTTCAAGCATTGATGCCTGGAGATGAAGGAAGGAGACTTACGTTTTGCGCTTAGGTGGCTGACGAGTTTTTAATAACCTTGGTTTCTCACATAGGTTCTCAAATAATTTGTACAGTTGAGACCAATTGTCCAATAGTGGATGATATAACGGTTGTAAGTTTTTTGTATAAAATAAAGTATTTGGGAAAATGCATTATATTTTTACATTCAATTGAATAAATTATTGGACTCAATAGGTTGAATTTTATTAATTGCAAGCAATAAACTTCAAGAATAAAATACTCTTAGAATTGCATAACCCAAATCTGTCGGGAAAATAACAGTTCCATATAAAATTTCAAATTTGGCAGCCATATTAATATGGCGTCCTTAAAGCTATTTTACTACGTATCTGTAACAAGCATAAACTGTCTATTCAAACTTTGCTGTAAAATTTATACTTTCTGAGATCCTATTGGTGGTTGGTGGAGTTGATCATCCTGTATTTTGCTATTTGTAATGTTCCCATATTCACGATTGTCTTTTAGAAGATTCTAATGTTCTATTTGTGATGTTATAAAAGAAGTAATTATTTATTTATTCCTAATAAGTATTACTGTATTTTAGGTTAATGTTCAATATTTATTTTAAAGACTCCTTACATTTAGTACAAAGTTAAAATACGTTATAATGATTTGAACAGTTAAAGATACTACATTTTTGAACGTAACTTATATGTATGAGTATGATTTTTCAAAGAACGGTTTCTAACTCATTCATTTTGTGATGTGTTGTGTATAAGGTAAATTAACATATATTTCAATAACTATAAATTATAAAACAATTGAAATTAGAACCCTTTATAAACTTCAACTAATAACCTTTACAGACATACTGCCAGAAAAGACTTGCATTGATATATGATAGGAAATTTAAGAGACGATGTAAGCAGGCTTAAGATTTAATAAAACTGCCAGTGCATTAAGGCTAGTCATATCGTCGTATTGTGTGGGCTGGTATGGCAGATTATTACGATATTACTTTCTATTTACTGCTTTAATATCAATTACATAATAATGGGGAAATAATTAATCATACCTGTTCTATAGATTTAAATATTAAAAATATAAGAATTATTATAGTTCGAATAAATTGAAAGTGTGACACTGACATTTTTCCCGCACATTTAAATTACTATATAAAGTAACGTAGTTGAAACCAGCGCGCAGAACTTGACACTAGACGCTACACCAAAGGGTGACACACCTATGTATTTTATTTTCACTGAACTATATCAAATGAAAACCATATAAAAGTATATATTTTCTTCAACAGAATTAAACGGACAATCAAATAAAAATGTTTTCAAAAAATCTATTTTTCCGTCGAAAAACTCCCCTTAATATACAATATACTAATGAACACATCTAATAAATATTAAAATATTTTATTTCAAGTAAGCTGGTACCCACGGATTTTCTGCAAATAAAGTGTGATTTTAATCAATCTATGTTTGAGATACCAATATTGGAGTGAAAATTATCAGTTTCAAAATAGACGAATTCTAATCTTATTATATGTATATGTAATAATAGTATATGTTATTATCTGTACTATAATTTAACACATTATGTATATGTAATACAGACAATATTATTATAATGTCCCTTTAATTATTAGGAGCCAGTAATTATAGATCTGTCATTACTCAACGATATGCTCGTCTCATTCGGGTAAGGGAATATTCTCTATATTTGTATATCATGCCTCCATAAAATAATTTAAACTTTTGCTTGAATACAAAGTATTAATTACTAACTTTTTACGATTAAGTAAGATGATTGACTTGTAAGTAAGACTTGATCAACAAATATGTTAGAAGTGATGCTATTGGTAAATGTTATATGTACTTAATTGACTACATTATAAGCAAATTAGAATACATGAGAATAAATTTCGATTTATATTATATACATATTTGTCTACATAAAGCATATATATTAAAAAAGTAAATTAAAGTGTAATTATATGTAAAAATTTTACTCTCAGTAACACTTAGATTAATAATACGTTACATTTCTCAAAAATGTAAGTTACTTATTTAAAAACAAGCTAATAATATACCAAGAAAACAAGGATTTAAAGGCAAAGCCACGAGAATCAATGAGATATTAATACGTTTAGATTTTCTGTTTTAGAACGGTTTAAAAGTCTAGCTTTGCATAACAACTGTAAAATTTATGTTTCCCTTAAATAGGAAATCTATTTCCATGATCGTTAAATTACACCTTCCTAGTGAATGTCCTTGGAAATGAGCAGTTTTTATCAATATTAAAACAGAGACACATATTAAGTTACGTATAACATTTACGTTGATAATGAGATTTATAATTGAGTTTTGGACAGTATGTAAGGACGACGGACGTATATAATATTTTATTAATGTTGGATACATATTGTTGTTTACAAATATTATATGTGACATATTGTTCTATATTTATTATCATTTGTTTAACAATTTTGAATTATTTCATTTTTCAATTAATAATACATTTATTTTACATTATTTGTTACTTTTGTCATCTTTTGAAACTGCGTGGTATTGAAATATATTTAAATATTTAAAAGGGGTATATTATAAACAAATATTTATCATATAACGATTAAATAAAACATCGAATTTTCACTTACAAATATGATTATGAGATTACAATATATATTTCGTATAATGTTTACATCTATAGACAACTGCACACATATCAGTACTTGTTATCATCAGATTCGACAGGAAAATTGACTTCTATCAATCTATTCTAAGAAAGCTGATGATATGTCATACTTAGTTTTGCTTCAGGAAAAAGTAGTTTATAAACTAACAATGCTACAAACAGATTTATCTCTAAGCATCGGACGCACCAATGAATTTTAAATGTAAGTTGTGAAAAAAACTCTTATTTCAATAGAAATTACAGAACAAATAAAAATTGAATAATGCACCGTTATACGTTGCCAAGAAAGAATCCTCCGTAGAGAATAGTGTTAGTAGGATGAAGAGGAAAAGGTTTTAGGAAAAAAATGGACCAAATTAAAAATTAAATGGCGTAATTTTTTAAACATTATTATTCATACTACATTACACATATTCTAATGAGTAGATTTTGGTTACGGATACCCTTACAAAATTGTTGATACAGAAATCACAAGTTCAAATATGAGTATAGTACCTCAAATCTTTCACACCATCTTTTGTATTTCAACACTTAATTAATTACTTTCTTGAAGATTTTATTTGAATTGGTATAAACATTACGCCATAGAACTGGCAACCCTATAGCGACAAAATATGCATTTATACAGTTATTCTGGACCAATACAAGATCAGCAATTAGTGTTAGGCTTCGCCACTACTCCTCCATGTTTCCATCCTCCCTCCTCAGCCAATGAGAGAGTACCTCTGCTTCCCATTTTTTAATTAGTATCGGAATGCACTACAATCACCACCATAGATTTCAAAGAGACCATCTTCGTGGAGGGAGGAGAGGAACTCCAACCCTTGGCTAAGGACAAATGGGGTAAGTCTGTAATTTTATACATTTCATGTTAAAAATCAAAATTTCATGTAGACACGTTTAAAAACTATGTGTCTCTTTTTTAAGAATTTGAAATATGCTCTGGTGGATACACAGTTTTTATACGTATTTTTGGAATAAGAATACAGATTGTTACGAAATTATGTTAGCTGAGGTTGCATGCAGTATTTCAAATTTATAGCTTATCTAATATTTGAGATTTCCTGCAGAAAGTTAGACAAGCACACAATCACATTATAAAGGGATGGTCACAAACAAAATGAAATACAATTCGTGTAGAAATAAATTTTTAATGCAAAATTCAAAGTCTACATATGAAATATCTTTTGACATATTTATGTGTTAATATGTTACCTTTTTGAATCTCTTATGCATGTAAAGTTAAACACACCAGACCAATATTAAGGAAACATATTCGCTAACGCTCAGTAAGATCTTATTCAGTGACATGCACTATCACCGAACTCAGTTTTCCTTGTATAGATTTGATACTTGATACACGATTTCTGTAGGTCAAAATTTTCATTTTCTAAATATCGTGTCGGCAGGGAGACAGAAATTAAATGTTTCTATATCCTCGATAGATATTCGCTGAAACTCAGCAAATTATTACTATTATTATTAGTATTTCATTTTGGGCTGATGCAAGCTTTCAATAAACTGATTGAGGTTAAATTTACGGTAAAGATGATTGTTTGCATAAAACTTTATTTCACTCTTAAAAGATTAAATACAGAAAATTCCATTCCCATCAACACATGTTACACAATATTACATATACCATCAACCACTAACGTGTATTGTGCATTATCCTGCGTCGTAGTTCATTACGTTACTAATACGTTATAGGGCATGGTAGTGATGAGCATACTGTCATTGATGGTTAGTTACGTAGAAGCACTTTGTATTACACCCACATCATGATACGATCCAAATATTGTTACTTGTCTTCCATACACTTATTTACTTAGTAGAATTAGATAAGATCACTCAAATACAGGTTGTCTATTCACCACTTTGACTGATCTAGCATTATCCTTTTAGTTTAATGTTTCAATTATGCAATCTATATTACACCATGTGGCTTCATCCACTACACGCTACAATTCATATTCATTGAAGTAAATCACACAAAAGCTAGTACAGCATAAGAGAGAACATCACCATTCGTCCACACTCGTAGTATGTAAAATATTCACTTAAAGAAATTAAAGGCAATTATTCCGAATATTAATTACTTGCTTACGCAAAAACATCAATCAGTTCAACAGTTATGCAGTACAGGAAGGGTTTTTAAGTAAAATTTTTACACTTATAACTTGCATTACACGTATTAGAGCACTACAATATTTACTGACACGAACCCAAAGTACGGTGGATCAATAAATTCTTCTAGGTTCACATAAAGCAGCTATGGCGGGATGGGGCGATTCGATGTGCTTTGGGATCGTGTCAGCCAACATCGTAGCGCGCTCAATTGTTCACTTAATGAGACAATGAGAATACTTCTTCACCTAGATTGAACTATTTTTTGTAGTCTGGGTGTCTCTGATGTCCAAACGCTGTGGGGGGTTCGTTTTGAACGTCTTCGTTCTTCGTCACCGACTATTTTTGGATCCCTTCAGACGAACATGACTCCAGATTTCAGGAGTCAAGTCTGCAACAGCATCAGATTTCAAATGCTGCACGTAGGAGAAAGGTGAACTGGAGCTAAATTTAACATTCACAGCGAATCTGCCCTTACCAACATAGTCGCTTATTGTTTTTGTGGTAAGTTTTTCTTATTTCATTTGCGCTATTAGAAAAAGAGGTATAGAATAATTACAAATTTAGAACATTATAGTTTAATAATTTAAAAATAATAATTATTATATTTTATTAATAAATATCAATATATTAAAGTAAATTAATATAAAGTAATATATATATAAATATATATATATATATATATATATATATATATATATAAGTTATTAATAGTTATAATAAATATTCCACACGTTGTCGGACTTTTACATTTTAATTTAAATGTCTCTTTCTTATCTAGGAAAATTTATTTACAACACAGTGTGTTCAAAAAATAGTTTAATTGCGCACTTAAAATCAATACATCATCAAATCAAAAACTTTTAAATTGAAAAAGTAATACAGTTTTCTAATATTTTTAATTGTTATTTGTCACAATTCCTTTGTAACATATTACTAGCAAATTTTTTTTATGAATTAGTGCTTTACCTAAGTATTTATGCTAGCTAGGGTTGTACAAAATATTACTTATATGATGTTCTCCCTGTTATAAGAACTGATCAGAGAGTAGAGCTGATTAAATATAGACGATAAGCTACAAATCTCTTGAGAAATCATCAAAAATCAGTTGCTATTCATCAACTCGACGGTGTTTTATTATTCCGATCTTTGCCTTTCATAAAATAGACATAAATAACAGTTATAACTATGACTTAATTGGGCAAGTATTCCAATAAAAAAGTGAAATATTTTACATTTATGTAACTATTTATTCCTAAGGTACCACATAAGAAAACAATCGAGTTTCATTTTCAGAAAATATTTACTTTTATTTCATGATATCTATTTGTTAGAAACAGGAGCACCATATGCTATCAGAACAACAATTGTACTGTAGTTTCAATAAAGATGTTATTATAAATAAAATGTTTATAATCAACAACATTATAAATATTATAAGAATTTGTAATACAGTTTTAATTAATTTAAACGAATTTAGCAGTAATACGTTTATTATCAACAATGAAATAATTTTCCAACATATTACTCAAGTTTTCTCGCTGTACGTATTAAACATTGTACAATATTTAGCAGTATTCAATCTACTTGAATCTGTAGAAAATTTAGATAGAATTTCCTAATGGATCTTCAAGGCAACTATATAAATTTTCCAGGTAAACTTATATTATCTAGATAACTACGAGAGCGTGGTTTGATCAAGTTGGCTTCCACGCACGTATCAGATGAGTGAAAATAACGGGGTCAACAATATTAGCCCAACACCCTAATTTTACATTTTTTCTCATGTTAGTATTTTTGTATATTTATAACTTTTTGAGTTGTTAGCAATGTAAAATAAAAGTGACTCTCTGGCGATTTTGCTCTTCAGAAACTTTCGGTCATGGAGACCTTGGACTTCTATATATTTTCAGACTAATATAACTGGCAGAATATGGAAGTATATGGGATTCTCGTACCTGTGAAACGACATATTTTTCTGGGGAATTCCAGGCTCTACAATATGCAGTTTTATGGTTCTAGTGCTCCTGGACCGTAAGACGTTTTCTACCATTAGGAACTTTCAGCTTTCTATTCATTGGGATGCAGGGCACTATAAATTTATGGCTTATAAAAAAACCTCCAGCCTTTTAAACCCCTGGCTTTAGTAACTTTTCACCACTTTGATTTTTGATATTAAGAAATATCTTAATATCAAAATCAAATTCGTAATAACGAATTTCGTCTTCTCTCATTCTCTGAAAGTTTCCATTTTTAGTGGCATTCAGGCTATGTGACATTCTAATATTGTAAAACTTTCAGAATCTGGATTAAAATACGCCAGCTTCTATTTAAAGTCTTGCATTTATAAGATATTCAGGATAGTTGGTTACCAAACAATTTGAATCCTGGAATTCCAGTTCATTGCTTCTGATAGATTTAAATAAAACTCCTTACAAATATAAACTGATTGTTTGTGTTTTTCCTATACAGCACACTGAATAGGTGACTGGTGGTTAAAACTTCGTGTAGGTATATCTTCGTAGGTATAAACAAGTCTCCACAAAGATAAACACAGGTCTTAAGAATCAACCACTAACTGGTATTTGATACCTCTTAGGTACATCTTTAAACTATCAATCTCTCCAGACTGGTATTTAGTGATATGTGTTAAATTTTAAATTTTTAAGTACCTAACTATTTTTAACTGTAGGTTTTTAAGGTATAAACGTGTTATGATACACAATTATATGAAGTTTCACTTCTTTTATAGCATTTATATATTATTATATTATTTAATACCCACGTATATGAATCGACAGATTTCTTGTTGGAAAAGAAGAATCAGGTTAAATTTAGTACACTAAATGCGCTAAGACGGCAACCTATATACTGTTTAAAACTGTAAATGAATCTTATACTTACAAAATTAATTAAAAATTAAAATATTCGTAACAGACTTCTGTTGAAGTATATAACAATACAGGAAGGGTCCAGGGGAAAGAACATGTTCAGTCCAAAATCTTTGATTTTCTGATTTTTAACGTCACTGATAGAAGAATTTAGTACGTGTTCACATGTTTACTCACTCAGGGAAAAAACCTGTCCACTCCAGAAATATCTACAGGCAAAGAAATCATATACAGGGAAAGAATATGTTCAGTCCAGGATGAAACTGGGAAAGAAAATGTTCAGTCCTACATGTTCAGGTCAACATCGTTTTAACTGTTGGTAGCCATGTTCATGGTTTGGCTGGTGTAGTTCTTATTTTTTGTTTACTTTCGTCACAATGTGGTCTGACTTGGTCAGTGTTTGAGGTTACTGTTTACTGTGTTTCTAGTGGTGTTTACTGGAGTGGCTTTGTAGTGTGTTTACCTTTTTAATTTGGATTCCATCTCTACTGATAGTGAAGATGAGGACACGACCAGGCATCAAACAACCAAGAAAAGGGAAGGAAAAATGGGAGAATGTCTTTGGTAAATAGGAAGCTAAAACTTCTATCATTTGAAACAGGAGAGGACTGCTCCTGTAGGCTAAAATGTTTTGAAAAGGTGTTTAATCACAAGACAGAGTTTATAAATCGAATGAATTCGTTAGGCTCAAATGATTCTGTTAACGCTTACCTTGCTGGTCTAATTAGTGTTATACCAGTTGCAAGACGACGACCGAGGGTCGACGACAATGAGGCTAAATTTAGAGATGCAAACTTTGCATATAATTGTAAGATTTGTTGATGACAGTGGGCCCATTGAAATAGCTGTAGTAAAAAAGCGTTTATGGCTTTGCATGGTATAGGTCGAGCAAAAGTAGCTTATATTTTGAACTCTTTAAAAAGAACTGGTGATGCTTCCAAGGACCAGAGGGGGAAACACAAGAAACACAAACATTGCTTTTTCTGAGGATACTAAAAACAAAATACGTGACCAAATATAAAAAACCTAAAGACGAGTGACGTCCGATACAGTCTTGCAGATACGAAGAAAAAAAATATTTGCCAGGAGATCTCAATGTTAATAAGTTATATAACATGTTTAAAAGACCTGAATCCAGAATTGCAACGTCTCGTAACGAATCCTATAGACATATATTTTTGTACTGAATTTAATCTTGATTTGGATATCCACGGAAGGATACGTTGCTCTCAGTGTGATTTATACTCTGCAAAAATCAGCTGCTTAAAATCCGAACTACAATCAGCTAAGGATAATGGAACTAAAGGAAAACTAGAAACTGAAATTAGAAATATATTTTCTGACAAGAACATTCACTTGTTGCGATCTGATGAATGGTACAGATTAAAACGAAAGGCTAAGAGGAACTCTAGGAAATATAAGACTAAAGAAAGCAATAGTTTTTGGACTACACCAAAAAACTATCATGGTACCAAACATTACGACTAATGACGTTCTACTACAAACGTCAACTTTCTATATTTATGTTCAATATCCATGTACTGTCTACAGGGGACAAAGTGTTTTCTATGTATATCCTGAAAATACGGCTAACAAAGGAAGTGATGAGGTTTGTTCTTTTTTTTGCATCACTTCATTGTATACAAGTACTTGACCCTGATGTTACTGATCTAGAGGCCTTTTGTGATTCCTGCTCCGGGAAAAAACAAAAAATAATATTGTTTTCAAGTTTTTCCATCATGTATTTGTGAAAGAGAAAAAGTTGAACAGTGTAACATGCTCCTTTCCGGTCAGAGGTCACTCGTACAATGAGTGCGATAAGAACTCTGCATTGATTCCTCAAAACCATGAGGGGGGCCCAATTGCAAGAAGATTGGGCAGAATCTCTAAAAAATTGTAGACAAAAACCCTCGCCATTTGAAGTTATAGAAGTTGAGCAACAGATGATTAAAGAGTGGGGTTTCTCACCTACAAGGTGTATAGACAACAAATGGGCTGCAAGACTCGCCCAGTTAAAGTATTCAAAGTTCACCCAGGCTGAGCCTCTTTTTATAAGCTACAAGACTATGTACAGTGGACCATGGAAAAGATAAACCCAATGCGCCCACCAAAAGAAAAATGGCTTAAGAAGAAAAATATTGATCCATTACCATTAGTTGATGATGGTTACTTCAATCTTCCAAACCAGGCTTATGGAGGTAAATTTTTCTAATTATAAAATTACCATAGTTTAATTTTGTTGTTTAAAACCAATAATACAAAAATATAGGTACCATAAAGCTTAAAACCACACACAACTCATCATGAAATCTATTACAACCTTATTTCAACAGTTATATTATTTTCTACTGTCACTAAAGCTAGTGTATAATAAAAAAGAACACTAAGTTTACTTTACCACTTGATTTTAGGTCGTACATCATTATTCCAAATGATCATGTAAGGAAGACTAAATCTTAAGATAAACCAGAAGGAAATTTAGAACTTTTTATCAAAAGCATATTTAGTTGTTTTTAAATTGGCTAGCTCCAAAGCTCTTGTTTGTTTTTAGGAACCATTGGCCATAACCAAGGCAAAATATCAAGACCTGCAAAGCCTGAAACATTTTTGCACAAATCCAAAAGCGGAAAAATACTTTTAAACAGCTTAAGTATGATGAAACAAAGAACATTCCAGCGGATACAGTGTAAATATAGTAGTAAATAAAGTTACAATAATTGTCTCTAATTTATTGCTTTTTCCCTCCCTTCAGGGAAAAAAACATGCTTAGTCCAGTTAGGTTTTTTTTTTATTTCCAATTCTGTACCTTTCGTGATAAAATTATTATAATTTTCACTTAAATAAGTATTGTAATAAAGATATAAATATTAAATTTTTCTTTCAAAACAACTTTATTGCTGTTAGAACCATTTCTTATTAGTCCATAAACTTTAAAAATGCCCTCCTGTAAAATGTTGAAAATGTGACTGAACATTGTTCTTTCCCTGGACCCTTCTATTATTGATATGTATATACTTTTATTTAAATCACATATTTATTTTTTAACCGATTTGGACTAATAGTTGAATGTTTACGAACAGAATATATAGTTACTTTAAGCTATTAAATATATAACATTCCTTTAAGATAGTTCATAGTTACAAATGAAGAGCAAGACACATTCAACTATTGCCTTCTATGACACCTCCAGACTAATAGGATTGGGAAAACCCTAATTGAGAAGTTTGGACCAGGAGGAGGGGAGTTGCAGGATGGTCACCTAGTCAAGCGACACACCTGAATGGTATCAAGTAAACACACTGATTTACATGACTGGAGATGAAACTGAAGATATTTTACCAAGGTATCGTTTTACTCGGAGTTCAAAAATGATAAGGTAATACATTGTTTAAGAAATAATTAAAAATGAATAAATGTTGTGTACAGACAGCAGCGTACGAGACGAGAAGGGTGAAATAATGGAAGCTTTCGTAAATAATTTACAGAGAATTTCAATAGCTTGAACATTTGTAAATTTCCAAGAAGAACTTATTATGATAAAAGGTATTCCGTACACCAAGTTCTCCGAAGAGAGATGAAAAATAAGAAAGATTTGACTATACGGCAATTGGAGAAAAAAGTCTGTCAAACTGAGATAGTGCATCGACAAATTCAGTTGAGCGAGAGTATGAAGTATGGACTGTCTATGAGTCAAGTGTTGATGTTGTAGCCAAGTAGAGAGAGGCAGAGAAAGTATAATATCGCCAATGTTGGCGATGTGGTAAAGCCTACTTTCAAAATAAAGAACCATACTCTGCTGAAGGGCTAAAATGTAAAGATTCTATTAAAAAGGGGGTTGTTTTACAAAAATGTGTAGGTCTACTAGGCCTAATAATGTATGTTAAAGAAATACATCTGTAAAATTAAGCATTTTATTTATTTACTATTTACATCTTCCTTTCATTGTTAAAAGGTAAGTTATACTTGTTTTAGCGTTCTCCAGTTTCTTGTTATTACACTTCCACTGTTCATCTTGTCCGGATTAGCATCTTGGGCCGTTCTCTTTCTTCACAAATATCCAATATTTGTTTTATTTAACAGAGTTTATGAACTCATACACATTCGATTAAGAGTTGAATGTTTTATATATATAGAATATATAGTATAAAACATTCAATCTATGAAAAAAAGTGTTCTTTTTAAGATAGTTGATAAAATGTTTAGGAGACGACAACCAATCAGTTTATTAGGCTATGCGTTTGCTATGCTACGTGTTAAAATGTCATTTGATTGTACTCAGTTTATTTAGAAATAATTTATTTATGTTAGGATTTCCTGCTTTTTGGGTTTCAAATCATGTCTTCCTAGGTACAAATGTTCGCTAACACTCAGCCAAATCTCGTGGAGTAAAATGCAACATAATTAATGGACTCTATGTTACTTATATAGAAATTAAAATCCAAACAAATATTTTCAGATCTATATATCTATTCGTTCGACAGATAAAAAAATGTATTTTTAGCTCCTCAATTAATAGGATTCGCTAACACTCAGCAAGTTATTTTAATTTCTCATTATTTATTTTCAAACTTTCTATTTAAATGGTTTAAATATACTTTATACTTCTAAATAAAAACAAAAATGACAACTAATGTGTACAAGAATCATTGTGTTTACGTCATTCTCAATATTTGAGTATTTAAAATATTTTATGGATTCATAATGAGAACAGATATTAAATGTTATAATTAAAAATTCTTGTTAACATAGTATGTAATTAAATAGCTATTTTCTTCTTGGAATTTCATACCAAAATGTTCATTTATATATTCGTTATCTGTAAAACAAACACACATTCCTCTTCAGCTTGTAATATAAAACTATTTATACATTAAACTTTACTTTGTAATTCGTGTTACTTATTTAACTGTAACGTTAAACGCTGCAGGAATGGATATCAAACTCTCTTAAAACACATTCTTAATTATTTATCATTAGCCCCCTAAAGAGTGTTTTGTACGATTCAGATGCGGTTGTGTTTCTCCAGATGTATTTAGAGAATAGTTTGTTTGTTCTCTGGAAGAACCGCAAACCATTATTAACTATTTTATACATATACTAAAGTCACTTTTAACTTATTTTCTGACAACTATTTATAATTCAATTTAAGGTGTAAGCCTACAGTTGGTATCAAAAGGTATCGAGCATATTAAGCTAGTATTAAAGCTATTATAGGTTTGTATACGGACCACTACAGACAAATTCGCTGCAATAATTCAAAAATTTGGAAGAATAAAATTTACTGAAAAATATGGAATTAATTCACCAAATACCAGGTACACAACATTAGTTATTTTACTTGAATATTAATACATGGAGTGTTTTAATTGTGTAAAGTAATTTTTTTTTCTTGTAATATACATTATAAGGATTTAAAATTTAGATGAAAGTCTTGTGTGTGCACCATCTGTGAGCATTAGAGAATACCAGAAAAAATTATCTATGTTACTTGTTGAGTGTGTTTGTACCATAACCCAGACCACGGATCACAGAGGAATAAACGATGGGGCCCTAGATTTAATAATTCAATAACCAATATTGTAACAATTGTATTCGATGACCCTAAAAATATTTGATCCACTATTAATTGAAAAATCCAAATAGAGTCAAAGACGGATTCACATCGAATCAACCATTTCCACCATAGCTACGTTAATGTGCAGAAAACTCGGTTGCTCCACCTTGGCGTAGTTCTCGGGTCGATAACATCGTAGTGCACTCAATTGTGCACCTGAGATTACCTCTTCACTACCTAGATAACAATATATTTTGTATTCTAGTTGTCTGTGATGTTGAAACGATATAAGGAGTTCATTTTGGCTTCTTCGTCGCCAACTATTTTTGGATCTCTTCAGACGAACATGACTCCAAATCCCAGGAGTCAAGACTGTGACAGTGTAAGATTTAAGGCAGAGTGTACTAAGAGTAAGGGTAACTGGAACTAGACTCGACATTATAATCAAATCGAAAAAAATGCCGAAATGGAAGGACAAATTCTAGAACAGTTGAACTTTATTAGTTCCAAGGTATTAAAGATCCAAGATGTAATTAGGTATGTACTAAATACCTGTCCTGGACAAGTTACTTCAGTGTATCTCATAATGTAACATACTTAAAAAAAATCTTTTAAACAAAATCAAACTAAGATTTGAATAGATAGTCTTTGTTAAATATTGTATTCCATTCTTCTAACTAGAGGAAAGTAAATTTACATTCATGTCACAAAAAGTTAAGCATTTCCCTTAAGCCATTAAAATACATTTTAAACCATTCTAACTCCTAAATACGATTGAAAACCAACTAACTACCCAAATAAATAAACAAGATACGAGTATGCCCCACCACATGTCGCATAACAGGAATTCGCTGATGTGCTTGTTAAATTTCAAGTCTATGCCAACATAGATTTACTCACTTTGTTCACAAATTTATTGTTTCTGTGATTGTCTCTTTCCTTGTTATTGTCTTTGTTTAAAATCGTAAGTATTATATTTCCATGTTAGCCTTATTAAACAGTTTAGTGACTTTTTTGAAGTTGTCTTTATTTAAATACATTTTGGCAGGGTTTTATATTAATACCCCTGGGATCATTACTTTCTAAATTATTTCAAAGAAACCTTCAATAACCTTCTTTTTTTCGGCCATTTGCATTCAGTAAGCCCATGATAATTGAACTAAATTGTTTCCTGAGCCACTGACCGATATACTCGCCGTACTGTATCCGATTGACCCTCATACCCTAGTGATTTTTTACTTAAGTTTTGTCCTAAGTTAACTCTTGTCAATAAACATATTTTTAAATTTATAATGCAGTTAGAAGCTTTGCTTGGATATTCTAAGATTCATAAACTTTAAGATTCATTAACTTCTAAGATTCATCACATGCATACATATACACATAATACAAAGAATATATTATGTATCGGTTTGGAATAATATTTCAAATAATTTTATACATTCCAGTAATCAAATTCTTGGTACCTATGGTAATATTATGTTAAAATGTAAGAAGTCATATTTTCCAGCAGTGAAAATACTAATAAAGATAATATTGATAAAGTCTTGATCTTAAAAAATGTTCATTCGCAAAAATTATTTCTGTTAAGCTTATAATTTTTAAATATTTATTATTATTTTTACTTTTAATTAGTTTATAGTTTTTATAATCTAAAGTATTTTTTTATTTGATCATCTTATGACATCTCATTTATTCATATTAAAATTTCCCATTGTAAATGAAAAATATTTCTTAGTTGCTAGTCTTGTGAATTTACAAATTAAATTAGCATTTGCCATAGCTGTGTTGTGTGCTTTATGCAGCGTAAAGTAACACCCGAATCCTAGAGCGCAATAGAAGCTATTTTTTTGAGTTTTAACCATACCACAAATCCGCTGAAGGTACTGATATAAGGTTTTAAAATTCGGCAAGAGTGCCTATAATAATAAATATAGTATAATTACCCACGTAACAACACTAAAGTTTCATATTTCTTTGGATTATGAAATTTATGGCAATGTAAAATAACAAATTCGGCTAGGTCTTAACTAATGATTATTTTTGAAGTTTCGGGCTGTAGAATGATATGCCCAATACTACACATAGACCCTTAATATATGACATCAACTCATATTCTAAAAAAATCTTTGTAAAAACACATACTAAAAAAGATCAAAATATAACAAATTTCATTGTTTTTACTTATTAAGAACAACAATTATTTGATAAATAATTGAGAATGAGTAACTAAAAAGGGATGACAGCATTTTGCATATAAAGCATTATTTTTTGTATTAGTTAATGATAATAAATACACAACCATTCCTACTGATATAACGCTTCGATTATGAATCACGTGCATTTATTATTTTGAAATCACAAAAATGAAATGAACTCACTGTACTTTCATATTTCATAGCATATTTGTACGATAAAGTATATATACGTAAATCTAATGTGTTTATCTATCTTGTTCCGAGATATAAACATGACATTTACAATATAGGAACACCTTTCCTTTGTCTACAAGTTTGTTATATTATATACAGGAAAGGTACAACACGGTTATAACAGGAAAGGTATAACAGCGAGGCTGGAAGTCGTTATATACACGTATAACTGGGGATTACACGGACTTGTTACGGTAGTCGGCTTTAACTTTGGCTCTGCAGGATTATCTGTTGCAAAATCACAGACAGCTCAGAGCCATGTGTTGTGAACATCAAAGTTTTGAATCTAGATTTTAGCTCTATAACAGTCTATCTGTGGGAATTTAATATTTTATACCTTTGTAATGGACAAAGTCCTGAAAATGTAACTTATTCTATTTATATTTACACAACGATGAATTATTACAGTTTATTCATCAGGAAGTAAAAACATTTATAAGTACAATATAAAATATCTAATAATATATTTTATTATATAAGAATATTAAAGCATTAAGCGTATTTTTTGTCTTTGGATGATGGACAGTCTTCTATAATCGTGACTAGTATTTTTTTATATGGAACAAGTGTGTTAATTTCGTTGTAAATAATTGATTAAAAAAATAACCGTATACAAGAAATCGTTAGATTGTATGTACAATCTTCACTATTGAAATTACCAAAAAGTATTGAATTACAACAGTAAAAGCTACCCATCAATGTGGCACTAATAATATTATTATGATTTTTTCATGTTTTCGTACAATAATGTAAAGCGAAACAGTAATTAGTTATGGAATTTTTATGATAAATTTAAATAGGAGCATTTACATAGAATTTAAGTTATCTGTATTAATATTGTTTTATTAGTATGCACATTTAATTATTCTTGATTTCCCACAGGCAAAACACTTCATTCCAATTTTTGTAATATGCGTTTAATTGTGTTTACTTAAATTATGATCATTAACTTCAAAATTACACGGCAAATGAGGAGTAAAATATTCCAGAACAAATATACAGTAAAAAGCTGTACAGTGTTACCAACACCTTACTGCCACTTAAGATTTGATTGAAATTATTAGGAACATTTTTAATAATATTGTTTTAAATTGCTATACAAGTTAATTATTTCTATCTAAATCGGTCTATAATATTCATTTTAGTGTAACTCACCATACCTTCTTTATCCACACCCCACCATAACTAAAAACAACATGCATACACCACCACTTCACCCTAAAAACACCCCCCCCACATATATAACCAATACCCTCCCACTATACCCACACTAACACAAAACCCCCCACTCCCACCTTACAACCAAATCCCCAACTAACCAACTCTACCCAATACTCACCACCCTCTATTCCCCCACCCCCCTACCAAACCCCCACCCATCCCTTCCCTCCCAAAATCCATCCCCCCCCCCCACCCCCAACCACCACACCACAACACTAAAAACTCCCCCTCCCCCTATCCCATACATCCCCAAACAAAACCTAACACAACAACACCCAACAAACAATACCCCCCCTCCCCTATAATACCCCCCCCCCCCCCCACCAACCACTTAATCTATCCCACTTCCCCATACATCACTCAATATCCTACTCACCCAAACACGCAAACATCCACAACCCACCAACACCACCCTCCTCCCCCCATTTCTCACCACCCCCTCCTCAAACCCCCTCTCCTTGTACCTATACATATAAACCCTTCCACTTAAATGATCAGATTAACCACTTCTCCTAAATAAACACTAAATCGAACACACCCCTCCATATCCCATCCCTCCCATCTTCAAAACCCCCCATATCCCTAAAAAAACCCCCCCCACACCACAACCCAATTTAACCCCAACTAAAACATCTATTAACCCCCTCCCACAAAACAATATAATCCACCACACAAACTACTTCATCATACCCAACCCCACTTTCCCACCCCCTTTCCCCACCCCCCACCCACCAAATACAAACAACCTTAACCCCTCCTCCCATACCCCTCCAAATTATTTAAACACCCACCAATCCCCCCACCACCCCCCCCCAACATTTTCAACATAACCTACCCCCAAATTCCACTCCCCACCATTACACACCACCCCCCACACCTCACTTCCCCCCCCCACCCAACACACACCCCACAAACCATATCCCCCCCACCCCCATACACCCCCCCCAACCCCCCCCCCCCACACCCCCCCCCCCCACACAAAATCACTACCCACACACCCCCCACCCCCCACTTAAACAACCAACCCCCCCCTCTAAATACCCCAAACCACCATACAACACCAACCCCCCCAAAAACTACAACATTCCCCCATACCCCCTCCTATATCCCTTTTTTACAACACCCCCCCCCCACCCCACAATAAAAAAACCAAACCACTACCAACCACCCCATATATAAACCCCCCCACCCTACCCCAACCAACCCAACAAAAACCCAAATATCCTAACCAATACCCCTAACACCCATCCCCCCCCCTAACTTACCCACCCAACCACACCACCCAACAACACACATACCCAAATACCAATCCCCCCCCAAAACACCACCAACCCCCTAAACTCCCATAATATCCCCTATTCCATTCCACACCTCAAATTCAAAACCAACCAAAATATCCCCCCCCCCTTTTTCCCACAATCCCTCCCATACCCAAATATCTCTTCCATACAAAACTACCACCCCAACCCCCCCCCCCCACAACCCCAATATTAAACACCACTAAACCCCCAACCCATCCAAAAACAAAAAAAAAAACACAAAAAAAACCCCCCCCCCCCAAACCCCCCTCACCCCCCCCCCACCCCCCCACCCCCAACCCCAAAAATCAACTCACCCAACACCCCCCCCCCACCCACTCCTCCAACCACCCAACCCCCCCCACACCCCCAAACCCCCCCAAACCCAATCCCCCATCCATTCACACCCCTTCAACCCCCCCCCCCCCCCCCCAACTTACCCCAAACACCCCCCATTATCCCCCCCATATACATCCCCCCACCTCTTTCACCCCCCACAAATCCCTCATCCCACCAAACCCCCAAAACCCTCCCCCCCCCTCCCACCATTCATACACCCCCCAAAACCCCCCCCCCAACACCCCCCCCCCCCCCCCCCCCCATCAAATCCCCACATACACACCCCCCCCCCCCCCCCCACCACCCACCCCCCCCCCCACCCCCAAACCCCCCCCCCAACCAACCCACAAAACCCAAAAACCCCACACCATAAAACCCCCCCCCCCACCCAACCCCCCACCACCACAACCCAACCCTACCACAATCCCCCCCCCCCCCCACCACCAAACCTAACCACAACCCAACCCCCCCCCCCCCCCCACACCCCCCCAACCCCACCCCCCCCCAACACTATACAAATACCACCCCCCCCCCTACCCCCTCCCCATCCCCAATCCCCCCAACAACCACCCCCCAACATACAAATACATCTAACCCCCCAACATCTTCACCCTCCATCCCCCCTAAAAAACTCCCCCCCCCCCCCGAAAATACCCCACCCATCCTATTCCCACCCCCCAACACAACATACCCCCCCCACACCACCAAAATACCCCCCCCCCCCCATACCCCCCACCCCCCCTCACCCCACCCCCCACCCCCCATACCACCAATACACCCCACCAACCCCCCCCCCCACACAAACAACCCAACCCCCCCCCCCCCCCCACCCCCACTCCCACCCCCACCCACCCCAATAAATCCCCCTACCAACCTACACTACCCCCACTACAATTTTAAAAACCCCCCAACAAACAATAACCCCCCCCCTCAATTCCCCACCCAACCAACTTACCCCCCCTCCCAATCTACCTTAAACCCCAAACCCTACCCCCCCTTACTTCTCTCATACACCTTCCTCCCCAAACCCCCCCTTTTCCCAATATTCATCCCCAAACACACCCTAATAAACCAATAAATACCACCCACCCCCCCCCCCCCACCACTACCACAACAAAACTACACATTTACAAAAAATCCCCCCACACACAACCTCAACAAACTATCCCCCACCCCCACCCCCCCCCCCCCAACCACCCCCCCCCACCTTCCCCACCATACACACCCTACCAAACCCCCCCCCACCTATCAAAAACACTACAACCCCCCCCCACATACATACCCACCCCCCCCTTCAAAACCACCAAAAAACCCAAACCCCCCACCAAACAACCACCCACCCCCCCCCCCAAACCACCCCACCACCCCAACAACCCATCCACCAAACCCCTACCCACACAACCACCCCAACCCCCCCACCAATCCCATAAACACCCTAACCCCTACCCCCCCCCCCCACCCCCCCCCTTACCACACCCAACCCCCCTCCCCCCCCAACCCCCCCCAAACCCACCATAACACTACTTCCCCCAACAACCACCCCCCTACATTTAACCCCCCCCCCTAACACCCAAATCCCCCCCCCAAACCCCACCTCAAACCCACACCCCCCAAATACCACCCCCCCCATATCCCATCACCCCCCCAAAACCCCACCCCCCACCAACACACACAACCCACCCTAAAATCCATCCATAACTTTTTTACCAACCCCCATACCTACCCCCCCCAACCCCCCAAACATACCCTAACAACCACAATCCAACTATTAAAACCCCATCCCCCTCAACAAAAACAAACACACCAAATATCAAACAACCCCCCCCAATATCCTAACTAACATTCAACCCCCCATAACACTCCCCTTACCCTTACCCCCTACTCTCATCAACCCACCACCCCTCCCCACCTCCCCCCCACACCCCATTATTCCCAACACCCTCCCACCTTATCCAAACCCCACCCCACTCCCCCTTATCAAACAACAACCCTTATAAAATATATCAACCCAACCTCCCCCCATACACCTCCACCCCCCCACACCCAAAACAAATTTCCCCCCCCAAACCATAACCCCCCAACAAAACACAAACATACCCCAAAAACAACCCCAACAAACCCCCCCCACCTACCTCCACCATACACCAAACCTACCCCCTCCACCCCTAAACATATTACTAACCCCAATACAACCTCCCCCCTCCCCCCCCACCCCCCCCCTCAAACCCCCCCTCCCCCCACCCCCCCACCCCCCACACCCCAACACCAACCCCCCCCCCACCCCCCCAACCCATCCCCACACCCCCCCCCCCCAAAACCCCCACCCCCCCCATAACCACACCAACCATCCCCCAACACCCCCCCCTTAACCATATAAAAACCCCACACAACCCCCAAACCACTACACACAAACCCCCCCCCACCCCCCCATAACCCCCCCCCCTACCCCCCCCCCAACAATAAAACATTCCATGAAAGCCTTTATGGATATCTTTCAGTCAAATATCTTAGTTCAGTTTAGGGGACTGACTAAAAGGGAAACCACCCCCAAAAAAATTCTACAAGGCAGCTATATACATGTTCCCGGCGGCATTAGATTTAAAAAATAAATGCGAGAGCTTGTTTGATTGAGAAACAGAGAAGACTTATCAGAAGAAAATTTGCGCAATGTATAATCAGACCTTTTTTGGACTGTTGATTTAGTTTATCTAAACCACGCAATTTTTTAATGTGGTTATATTATAAATTAAGTAATAATTTGTTTGTAAAAATTAGTATATTTTCGGAATGAGTCAAATTTCTTTAGCAATAACTTGTAAATACAATAAGTGTTAAATTCTAATGTGTATGCTTGTTTTCGAAATGGCCATAAACTAAATAATTCCTTGCTTGAACATTGAAAGGCCCACGAATAGTTGTTACGGGAACAGTTGTGCTTTCATTCATAAAAATAATTAACCAAGGCTCTGGGAATTGAGCTTTAATACTTCCTACTCTGGTTCTGCCCCTGGCAGACTCCATTCAACTTGAGGCACAAATCGATAGTTTCAAAAGTGTCCCTGAAACAGAATGTGTAGGTCGATGTTTTTAGATTGTATGAATGATTAAACTGGATCCAGTTTAAATCTTTTCTGGCCGTCACTACTTCATTATAATATTTATAAATAATTTCAGTTTTTAATTTATTTTATGCAAAATATATGATTTCAACTGGTTTCTAGGTGTAACAGTAACCTAAAGTTTGTCATTCATTTATATTATCAAGTAAACGATAATTAACAGTAATATCGAATTTTATTTTTATAAGAGTAACATTTTGATCGTACTATCGAGCATTATTTTTACTATCGAACGTTTATCGTATTATTAAAAATGTATCTTATTTCCGAACATTAATCGTGTTCGAAATTATCTTATTATCGAACCACAAATGGATTTACTGTTCATAATACTGTCTTTTGAATTTGTTGATTTTAATTTATTACCTATTTTATTAATATTTTTCCCAGATTAACTTAAGTTTGGAAAAGGGTTTAAAATTTAAAACCCTTAAAAAAAAGTATATCAAAAACGTAAACGATCTCAGAATGTTATTCAGTTATTTTGAGAATTAAAAAGTATTTTGTTGATGTTAGAGAAGAAACGATTTTCTATATGTCTAAATTTAAGAATATCTCTCTATTTCCCTTGATAGTAAAAAACAATGCTGGGAATATGTCCCAATACAAAGATCAGTTGCTGGTTGATCTAAGTAGATGTTTATATTTATATTCCAAAGTTTCTTATTCAGTACGTAAGTTAACTTCATGTGTTTGTAATTAATACTATTAAATACCGAACTTTATAATACTGGGTTAAACCCATATCACTACGAGTTAGGGCTTTGTACTAGATTTGGGTGAAACCAGAAATTAAAAACCCATCTTATCAGTTTCCCTTCCTCCCCACATCGCAAACTTTGCCGTGGGTCGCTATTGTTGTTGGGAGGGAACAATGAACACAAAGCTGTATGTATTCATAACTGGTGCGGTAGATAGAATAATTTCGCATATAGTACAATTAAATATCTTTAAACAGTATTTATAGTCCGTCAAAATATCAGTAACATTAAAATTACATCTATGAGTTGGTAGCCAGACACAAATGAAAAAATTTACAGTATTTAAATTTATTTTAGTTATAAATTATATTTAAAATCATTGACTTTTTAACTTCTTGAAATTTTTTATAAATATTTTAATACACTTGGTGCACGTAATTATATCATACTATACAAAACCGATCGAAAATGACTGATGTACAAAGGACAGTCAACATGTTAATTTTGGTTTAATCTTCTTTTACATAATATTTGCCTTTTTAAGAAAAATTCCATTAGTCGTAAACTCAAATACTACATTCACTAATAGCAATTTACTTCGTCTTTTTATTAATTTTGTCTCATTACAAATTTGGGTTTAAATTTTATTGCTCCATAATTACTGTAAACCACTAAAATAATTGTTTCATAAAATCATTCGGTTTAATAATTATGTTCAATTTCTCTTTAAGCTCTTCTTCCCAAGCATATTTTATTGTACTAATTAACGATCACCAATAATAACTCAGAGTAAATTTTACACAAATGCATTAGAGCAAAAAGTTCGTTCTTGAATAAATATAAACAATGTTTAACAATTGGGTTTCCATTACTGTCCTGGACATAAACTTGTTAAACATTCCTAAGCATTTATAGTCCATAGGACTATCTTTTGATTTATCATTTAAATTTTTTTAACTGATTTCAGCTGTTTATCTTTGGCATGGTCATTTTGTTTTTTGGCTACAGACTATGGGTTATTAAATCAATATTCATTCTGCTCTTGAAAGTCTGAATTATCATACTAATAATAATGATAATGATTGAAAGAGGAAAAATATAGTTTAAATATATTTCAAATATTTTCTTGAGGGACAGGATGGGAATATATTGGATTCATAGAATAGCGACTGTAACAGATCATATCGGTCAAATTTTAAAAATTCGAAATAGTTTGCGGGCCAAGATCGGATAAGCGGAAAGATGTTGTGTACCAAAACAGCTCTTATTACATAAGTAAGTCTTTAAAATAATGAATAAAACAAATGATAAGTCAAATTTATACTGGAATCAATTCAAGGTATTTAATTGTGATGAATAAAAATTTGTAAATGTTTTTGTTGGAAAATTAAACTTACTCATTACCATTATAGTTCTTAAACATCAGGTTTTGATTTAAAATATTGGCGTTCTAACTTGTTCTTATTACCTATAACAATTATCTACCGGAATGTCGTCCTGATAGGAATTAGTAATCGGAGAAGGGGAACTGTTTTATGCAGTTTGATATATATACAAGTAAAAATTTGTGTCTGAAAAGTATATTGTAGACAGTTGGTTTAACAATAAATACCACTGATTCTTTTTCCTCGTCACAATGAATAGACTAATTGTATTTGAGCAATTCATTTATTTCCACTAAATATATAAGCGAGTTATGGAAGACCCAAGTAAGATCATTTGGAGCGTATCATGTTGCGGGCTTTAATACAAAGTGCTTCTACGTAACTAACCAACAATGACAGTATGCTCATCCACTATCATCCCTATAAATGTGACGCAGGATAATGCACAATATTACGTTTATTTGGTTGACGGTATATGTAAGTTTGGTGTTTAATACATGTTAATGGGTTTGGTGATGCTATTTGTTAATAATTTAATATTGGAAATTACACTTGGGTTTAAAAAAACTTCTAATACATGAGCCTAATATTGTCTCGTACTACTAAATTAGGTCTGGTTGATTTCATAATGCAGAAACGTAGGCCAAACATACTACTAATATTGAGAATTCGAGGAGTATTTAGTCTTTAGAAATAAGGTCAACATTAAAAACACAAGTCCCCACAATTTTACAAGCAAGAAATCAGTGAAGACATGGTTTTTTAAAAACCTTCAACAATTCCATGCCAATATTACGTTATTCCTGTATTCTGTACATGTTTTTAAACTACTGTACTGAAGCAATGCATAAAATACTGCACAACAACTTCAAATTTCCCTTATCAACTATTAGACTTATTCAAATAATAATATGCATGGTCTTACCATTCTTACGTTGTCCTTCAAGTATATTCTGACCCTCCATTTTAGTACATAAAACCTGCTCATAAACTATAAGCTACATAGTAACTACTATTTGGGTTTTCGGGCCTAATATATCCCAGAATAAACCAGTGTTCAATTCAAACATAAACACATTGGGGTTAAATTCACCTGTCAGCACATTAAGATGGTATAATTTGCGTAAAAGGTCCTGTACATTTCAGTTGTATGAAAGATAGGGGTCGAAAGTTAACACCGCCAAAGTGCTCTTACAGCAAACACTTGGGTTTTATTAAATTCACCTGTTCAGCACAAATTTAAGCTGGTATAATTTACGTAAAAGGACCTGTACATTCCAGTTTATGAAAGATAGGTCGAAGTAAACCCAAACGCGCCATAAATGGGTGCTCTACCCCCCAAAAAAGCTAAGCTTTAACGGTTAGAATAGAAACACGTGGCTGGGGGAGCAGGGCCGCAAAGCCAAAGCATGGCCAAGCAGCAAGGGAAGGCACGGGAGTATGCAGCTTCGCAGAGCATAACACGAGAGGCAAAACGCAAACTGGTCGGTGGCGACAGGATAGTGGCAGCAACACAATCAGCAGGCCAAAACGGTGGGGCAGCAAACTATCTTAGAATATATTTTCAACACTAACACCCAAGCTTGAAAGATTTATGGGAAGAAAATTGGGGAAACAACTTCCTCCAACATAAGTGACAGAAACATCATTACCAAATTTAAGTAGTCTACAACATCAAAACCCTTCGTCACGTTGGGGTTAGGTACTAGAAATAAAAAATAAATGTAAATTTTATTCAAACTACCGAACTTGGTTATTACCATCAACAATAGGCTTTTTCACAACACCTGTCAGAGGCCCCGACTTTGTGTTTCTTAACGTTGTTACTTTTATTAGCGTCAGCATATATTTTTCATGCGATATAAACACATAATTTTCAAACAAGCTATGTTAGATATTTTATCACTGTCGTCACGTTAGATGTTTTTTAAATAACAATTGTTTACATCTAGGTTAGTTTTAGCTTTTGCAGAAGTCATTCAAACGGTTGACCTCAATACTTGAACTAGCATTGTTACCATTGTTTCGAGTTCCGTTATCCATGCGACATCTCTGCACATTTTTAGTGGTCCTTGATAGTCCGCTCCACAGGATTCACAGGACATAGTCCGAAAGGTATGCAAGCGTACTGAAGAAACATGGAATATAAGATGAAGTCCAGATCGATATACTGTTGTATAAATTACTCTAAACTTGTTGATCCGTTTAAAACTCAGTTTATTATTTTAAATTTCCCAAAGTGTCATCTATAACCTCGTTAACAAAGGATGATAAAGGGTTATCAGAAAGTCAGGTGCAAAATTTTGCATGTCTTCAAAGATATTAATTTAAAAATATCAAACCCAATCTGCACATATTCACAAAACTACCTCATAATAGAACTTATGTCATTTTAATCTTTGGCACTGATCTTTTGAATATGATGCACAATTCAATATGGCTACCATTTTTACATACACCGTTACACTGTAAACCATTATCTACCTTCTAAATTTGCTACAACTTTATATTTCGGGCACATAAAGAATCTGTTACACCGCGGCCATGCCATCTGTGATGTAAAGTTCTGTCGTCGATTACAGTTTTTTTCCTTTAAATTCAACCCGTTTTTGTATAAAAAGGGAGCAATTTTATGGAATTTATCGTACCAAAATACAAAAAAATAATTTTACAAAGTTTAGAATGTTTTTTAAAATGTATTACAAATTAGTGTAAAAGGTAAGTTCTAGGATTATAAATTGGATAAATTAAAATTTGGGATAAATAAATTATGTTTTTTTATATTCTATATTAAACTTTAAAAATAATTCAGCTGGGTAATGGTTTAATCAATTTAAATTAAACTGTTAGCAAGCAAACGTGAAGTATAGGTCCATTGTTAATTAATTAATTAACTGTAGCAGCCCAAACGTAAAGAATTCATGTTTTGTTCTCGTGAATTTCACTGTATCTTCTTTGAAGTTGTGGTTTTTATATTAACAATTTTAAATTTGTTTAAAGTAATCCATAAAACAGTCTTCTGATGCGTAGGCTATTACTTCATGTTAATGTGGCATATCGATTTAAGTTCCGTCACAACCCTTTCACTCGTCTTCCTAATAAAACCCCCAATTCTTTATGGAGGATATATTCGTCTAACACCCTGTATTAACGGCTGCCAGTATTTCATGTTTATTACGTTGTGCAGATTATTTTAAAAAAATTATACTGTTACACCAAATACAGTGTAGAGTTTACTATAAAGTCCGACCACTTAGGGAATAGATTTGTTTGTGTCATTGTAAGTTTAGAACCCACCTTTTATTCCAAGCAAAAAAATGTCTGAAATAATCAACAGCATTCTTGGAATAAGATTGATACAAGTCAATTTAAAACCCATCGAATCTGTTGAGAACAAATTTGTCTGGTATGTGTGGAAATACAGGTAAAATATTATACGCAATATCCATTTTGGGTAATCTCAGGAACCGTCATTTGTAATGTGGGAAATAAATGTGTTGGGAATACGTGTTATAGGATATAATATTTGTTTCTTTATTCCTCAAGAATAATTTAAATATTTTCCCTTTCGTGTTAAAATATAGTGGTAAATGTAAAAAAGGATTATAAAAATAAAATGTAATAAATTTTAAAAATTATTCGATATAAATAAAATAAATCCCCAAAAATTTTTAAATATACGATAATAAGAATGCCAAAATAAGTCGTTCCCCATCAACTTTGTAAATTATTATATATTATCCAACATAGGAATATATTATCTGTTTGCCGTCTGTCTTATATGCTGCCCAAAATATAAATTTGGTATATATCTCATTACAACCGTAAATGTTACTGAGTAAATTTAAAAATTTGTTTCTGTCAATAATTGAAAAATGCTCATTTCAAAAGGGCCATTCACTCAGTAAGATGTTTTTCAACGATTATAGGAAAACATAGATTTCTGATGTATGGGGAAAAAGTACATTTTACAGTTTGTTTTGAAGAACTAGGACTGTCAACATCATACACAAAACAGAAAATCTAGGACGATCGTTATTGATTCATCCATGCATTCTCCTTTAATATCAACTTTTTCTATTCTTATTACTTTCGTGGCATAGTATTTTGTCATGCCAATAATTTTTATTAAATATAAAATTAATATTGTTGAGATGCGTATGGACTTATTTTTCCCAAATTTTTTTCCACCAACAGTAAAATTATTACTAATAGTCATTTTTTTCCGTTAAATTTAATTTTTTTATGTTAGGTGTGTTGGAGATAGAGTTATATTTATTGTATAGAGATAGGCACATATGATTAGATATCAGTTTGTATAATTGTTAATGAGTAACTTGCCTATATATATTAGTTTTTTTAAAATTTTACGGTGTATGTTAAAAAATTCTTAGTCCAGTATGTGCATATGAAGCTACTGTATCATCACAACTTTAAAATCTTTCCCCTTGTTTCCCCTTTAACTAAGGAAATTAATAGATTTTTACAAATTTAAAACAAACAAAATTCGTTTAACTTGTGCTCTGGGACTTGCATTCTGGCAGAGGGACAACGCCTGGAACTGAAACTCTAGCAGCTATTGGGTTTTGTTTGACCGTTTGATTTCCACTTCTTTATTCTTTCTGATCTTCATTTTTGTTATGTATTACTAACCCCTTCTACCCTAACAGAAAGTTAGATTCAGTCCTCGAAAAAACAACTGTGGTACTTATATCTCGGTGGCATATATCCGATATCCTATAAATCCTTACAATATTTGTTTGATCTTTTAAATCATCTTTTCTTAAATAGTAATAAACAGTTAGTAATTACTATTTTGTGGTTAGCAAACGCTTAAAAATAATGTTATGAAGGGACATGGGAATATCACAAGAGTATCATAAAACCCAAAATGAAAACGATCCGGGTTTTAAATGAGTAAATTACTGAACTCTATAAATTTTAAATTACAGACTCATGATAATTATTAAAATATCCATTATAATTATGGAAAATTTTTAAATATATTTTTCCAATTATAAGAGAAGGATGTCGTCTTTTAAATTTTAAACTGAATAACTTTAACTGCCCCAATATTAGTTTCCCGCATCTCGATGAATAAAATGAGTATTACTTATATTTTTTCATTAATGCATTGTATAATGTACAGAAAAATAATGTCATAAAGGGTATCAAATTTCAATTTATTTTTTTAAATATAATCTCAATTTTTTTTTAAATGGGGGGGGGGGGTCAATATATGAGCATTAGAAAATAAAAATGGCTCCAGTGTGATTTAATATAGCCCCATACTTCTGTTAAAATTCGTTTTAAAGCAGTAAATAGGGAAAAGAAAATATCGCAATAATCCGCCATGCCAAAGCCCACACCAATATGACGATATTGACTAGCCTTAATCATCACTGGCAGTTTTATTAAATCTTTAAGCCAGCTTTTACATCATCTTAAATTTCCTATCACTATATCAATGAGTGTTCTTTTTCATGCCCTAAATCTTTAAAGGTTTTATTAGGTGAAAAATTTTATAAATGACTATAAAATTTAAACTGTTTTATAATTTATTAAACTTATTGCAATAATATTAATTTACCTATACATAAATATCTCAAAATGATAAAAGTAAGCAAAACCGGGTTCTTTGAACACTTCTTAAATTTTCTATAAATTTTAAATGTAGTATTCTGATACGGCCCAAATTCTTATAAAGTATGTATTTTCGTTACTAATATTTTTTGGGAAAGTCATCTGAATTAATATTTATTCTAGAGTATGGAAATGAGAATACCTCGTACTTAAATTAGAGGGTTAAAATAAATAAAATTACTTCTGTCTATAACATCAGAAGTAGACAAAAAAAAAAAAACGAGATTCTTCTAAAAAAGAATAATCCTATCGGAGAATTACAAGCATACCCCAATAAACAGGGATGATAAACTCAAGGATGGAGGCCACCATTTGGATCTCGGAAAGTTATAACTTTACAGAAAAAACTTTGAATTTGGGGGAGCTTTAAAATTTTCGGTCACATTCTTTTAATTTTGCAGTCAATTTTGAAAATATTGGGATGATGACTCTTATTTTTATTATGAAGGCCCATTAATTTGGGGGTTTGATATGCAATTCTAACACTATTATATTCTTGGTGTTTTTGACTTAACCGTTTCTAGCCACTTGGAACACAGAAAGTTTCAGAAACTCTTCTTTCAGGAAATATTTAAAAGAGGAGGATTGCTCTGCAAAGGCAATAACATTTAACTTATGGAGTCGAATAATAATAATTTACTCAAGGGGAAGTAAAATAGATATTGCTTGTTCACAAATCATTTTATTTTTTTAAACAAACCACTTATAAACCGTGATGACATTCGCCCACTTTTCAAAAAATTGTGTCTATCTGTCCAAATAATACTGTGTGGAGAAACCCAGGGTTGTAACAATCACTTTCAGCCCAGTTAAAGCGCCAAACGTGTTCCTTATTCATCTCCAAGGCATCAAGAACGCGGGGCGGGGGGCGCTGTGGCGCCGCGGGTGGGCACCTGGGCCGGCGCCCCAGGCCTTGTCGGGCTAGAGGCAGGGGGCGGGGGGCGTTGGGCGGCGAGGCGGGGCGGCGTAAACTAGTAAGGGTGGTAATAGTAACTTACGAAGTACTTGTGCTATTGATCCCGATTGATAAATTTAGCTGACATGACACCACTTCTGATTCATGCCCTTCGAGTTGCACAGCACAATTTGCTTAAGATATCTGCGTCATAAATTTTCGGTCGCAACTCTGGGGGTTTGGCATTGTTGGGTTTCTTAACAATTTAGAAAAATTTTCCGTCGCCTTAGATTTCCCAACCTATTGTTAATTTTTGGAGCTTGGTGCCCTATCCCGGGATTTCTTTCAGCGTAGAGGGGTTTTTGCTGCCAAGTAAATGTTCTTTCCACATCGAAAATAAATATCCTCGATGTATATTTTTTCAATGGTTCAGTAAACTCCAAAATTTTTTACAACATAAAAAATGTGTAACAAAAGAGTTGCTTCCGTTTAACCAAATTCTTTAAAAAGGAAAGAACTTCACAATAAATATTTGAAGATAAACGTAAAACAACAATGAAAAGAAACTAATAAATAATTATAAATTTCAAAACCTAATGCAGATCCTGTTTAAAATTGTACCCAACGCCAGGAAAGAAAAACAATAATACTAAACCAGATGAGGTAAAATCCCAAAATTTCCCCTTTGATTTAGTCCGAGGTTACATCAAATTTTGGTTGTGTCTAATCTGTATCATATTGTACATTTGTGCAAAATGGTCTTGAAGCCCTTATAACATTAAAGTTTTTTATTTACATCAAAAAAATTGCACGGTGTGCTTGGCTATTCAGAGCATTTGCTTTTTTATCCCAAATTTGCAATGTTTTCTGCTATTTTAATCCCTTTAGAGCGACTGGTCCCTTAGAGTCATAACATTTCCCAAATGTCTAACGAAATCAATTTAAAAGTGCCCTTACATGCACGTATTTACAATTTATGTTGGGTAAATTTAAAATTTTATAATAAATATTTAAATTTTTTAATAAATCATAAGGACATTTCTGACGTTGACTTGATAAGGGGGAAACTTTTCGCATACATTTATAACTAATTTAAAACACAGTGTTTTTAAAAATTATATCGTTTACCCAATAATTTTAAAATTTCATCTTTTTAACAATTTGTACGTTAATGAGTTACTCTCCTTAAAAGGGTTTTTAAGATCTACAAAAGTAATAGATTTCTTGTATATTAAAACAAGCCTGAATCTTCACTCATCCAAACATAACTTTCCCCTTAATGTAAACCAAGTTCGATTTCCCCTATATAAACATCTATTGCTCCAGCATTAAATTATGTAAATGCTCTCGTTTTGGACAAACAGAAGCACGAAAGGGTTTTTGTTTTAAAAATTATGAGTAAAAAAGTTAGTTGTTTTTGACGTCCATTGGTTTAAACAAACTTATATTTACTTCAAGATTATTTATACGGTTTCTGAAGGAGAAAAATATTTCTAGACTATGGAAATTTTCATATAACCCTTTTAAAAATACATTGTTTGCTTTATTGCCTCGCGCATGAAATATCGTTTTATATTCTTCTCGAAAGATCTATTGCGGGACTTCGTTCGATTTTTAAACTTCGATCGTGCGTAGATAACAATCTCTCCTTGCAATAAGTCATAATTCAAGGACTAGTGATAAAAATGTACTATTTCCTAACACAATTTTTGTAAACCAAAAGTGCAATTTATTTTTTCACACAGAATTTAAAATTTTAGCCTTGTGAGAATTTAAAATTAGAGTGAGTTGCTGATCAAACAAGTGCAATTTAGTATAGTAGTGTTTTAACATAAATAAGGGTTACGTCACATAAAACCCAAAATGATTAGATATTTTTGAAACTCTTCGGGGCAAGAGCCTTACAGTCTGACTGAACTTGTAATCCACCAAAGGGGCCTCGTTCTAGGCGTAGTAATTTTCGGATACATGGAAGATAAGTATGAGAAATTAATAGATTGAGTCCAGGCACTCACGGTTAATTAGACTAACACATTACGCAATACAAATTTTACTTCAGATTTAAAATTGAGAATAACAAGTTTATTTTATAATTTTGGGTAAAAAACCTATACTAAAATTATAACTAACAAGCTCTAATATAAATAATATTAGAATAATCTTAAAACTGTTTTGTATAGTTTAGCTAAAATTAATGTTCCTTATTGTGGAATAACGAGGCATATTTTCTAACAGATATTTTTTTTGTGAAAATAATTTCTTGGGGTAAAGTCAGAGTCATAAGAAAAGTACGAACAAAAGCCAGTATACAGATAGGGTTTTTTAAGAAAGAAAGGAACTGCACGAACATCTTGTGTTGCTTTGTGGTTGTACTTTTTATGTCCTTTTGTGACGAATATACCCATTCATCTTGGTATACGAAAAAAGGGTACTTAGATTTTACCCTGGCAATTGCCATTGTTCATTCCCTTTTTCTGAAATTTTAATATCATGCAGTTTTCCCAAATTTTATTCGTTACGTTTTATTTTTTTTACGTAGGAGTATTGGTCAAAGTAAACGTAGCCTTCACTGTAAATTATATTGTTAAAAATTTGTTCTTTATATGTTAATAATTTACTTATTAATTTATACAAGTAGTTGAGTATACATTTATTATTTCTTTTTTTTAGTATTTAGAATTATCAAAAACCCGATTATTATAATCTCTTTGCTTTAATTTTTCCTGCTCGATTTTTCAATTTTAGTTTTTTTAAACACAAAGAAAAACCACTTGTTAATACGAATTTTCATTTTCTTAGTGGAACATTCAAAGAGAAAAATGTGGGTTTAAATCTATTTAAAAAAAAACCAAAGAGATCCCATAATACGAATTGATATTTATTTAAAATATTACATGTTATTTTTCTAACCTAAGTTTTCCCTAAACCCTTTTCTTCTAAAGTTCGTTGTCTTGAGGAAACATTTCCAGTTGTTGCGGGACTTTTTAAGCCGAATTGTAGAAAATTAGTTACCCATTGTTGATATATAAAATATCCGTTTAAAAACAGGCGTATTACTTTTCACGAGTAAGCTAAAAATTACATAACTTCAATTTCAATATCGAAACGCAGTGTTTTTTTTAATCAAATTAACCAAAATATTATTTCACATATTAAGTTTTACTATAATAACTACCCCTACACCCTTGAAAATAACTATTGAAGGAAACGTTATTCGCTGTGCTAAAATGATGAAGTCCAAAGTATAGCAGGAAATTGTAACTTCGTCAAGAACCCCAGAAAGGCTAATCAGTAGTGTATTATTTAATTATTAATAAGGCTTTTATTTTGTGATCAAAATTTTTAAATTTGTGTATTAAGGAGTCTTTAAACCATTATCATATCAGAATTTTTATGGCATCCTAATAACTCACTACATACTTTAGATCCTTAAATCATCATGCGGTTCATGTTTTCATAAATTAACTTAAGTATCAAGTATAAGTGCATATGTTTAGATTTTACTTAATATTATATCAACTTAAAGCTTGAGGTTAAACGTGAGGTTTTATTTTAGTTACAAAGCTAATCAAGAGCAACATTCTAATGGGAAAACTGTAAAAACATTTCGAAATATTTTTGGAACATTATCGAAATTTGCACTAACTTCATTAAATGTGTTGTTTTTAATCCGTTTCACGAGTAAACCAATACTTTAAATCGTGTAATATAACGAGAACGGACTTGATAAGCTACCATTTTAAGGGAACGGCAGTAGCTAAATTTTATAATTAACAATAGTACCAGATGTTTTCAAATAATTTGTTTCAAGTTTAAGTAAGTATGAAATACTTTTAAAATAAACTATACCAAATTTTCTGTCTGCACTAACAAGTGTTTTCCCCCAAACTCGGTATTGGGGTTGTTAGCAAATAATCGCATAACAAGAGAGTAATTACAATGAATAAAAACTTGGGGTTTTATTTTTAGCCCAATAGAAATAAAATTCACATACAATTTTTTTTATGTTTTTTTAGATTTATAGGGTGAAGTAAAAATTTCGCATATACAAATTTCTAACTATTTCAACTACCAATAGTTGTTAGGTTTTAATTTGCGTTAGTAGGTAGGTAGGGTTTTAATACTTTAGTAAAAGGTAATTTCTAATAAACAAACTTACCAAAATTTTTTTGTTAACTTCTGTGTGTGAATGTGAAAACTCTTGTAGCTAAACGCATCTTTTTAAAATTGACCTATACGTAAAACTTATTATTCTGTATAAAATAATTAGTACTTGTTTCATGATTAACGTTGTATGATAGAATTCAACCCAAATGTATTGTTGTTAGGGAAATCACATTTTCACAATATAGTTTTTAAACGTAAGAATTTTAAACTATAAAATATACGCAACCATTTAGATGAATTTTAAACCATAATTGACCTATAGAGCAGGAAAAACGTATGTTTCTGTGGATTAATGAGCACCCCGTCACCTCAGGCTCTTATCCCTTTTGTACAACCAGGTATGCTGGCGCTATTCTCTACTGGTATTAAGGGCGCTGTTAAACCGTTCCCGAGCGTCTGTTGGGCTTCTTAAAATAAATAATACTACGTAGCTGACATAAACCCTTCTTTACACTCTGCAAACTTTTAATCAGGGAGGTAATGCTATTTCAGTATTACAAAGTGACCCCTGTCCAACTTTTAAGGGAATTTGGGCATGTGTAATATCTTTACTTACTCCAGTTATGGTACTACAGTTGAAGTCTTGGAGACATTTGAATATTTTTTAAATTTTCTCTATATATTGGCATTACCCCAAAAAAACGAGTAACAAGTAAAAATGAATAAAATAGAGATTTTATTTTTAAACTAATTGTTTCAATGTAAAAATTTATAAATTATATTTAACAAGTAATAATGATTGGGGGAAAAAGGGTTTTAGTTTTTCACAACTAATACCCTTGATTAGTAACATTTTTATATCAGTTTTACAGTTAAGTAAATCGAAACCCGCTCACGCGTCCTAAAAAAAATCACAAGTTTAATTAAACGAGTTTTTAACTTGCCCCAAGTTACATCTTTTTAAATTTTAAAAACCCAATTAAAGGGTTTCCCCTATTAAAAAATTTAAGAAGGAAAATTTAAAAAGTAAAAGGGTTGTTTTTTCCAATCGGGTTTTACAAGGCGACGACAATCTAATTTTTGGTTTTTTTTATTGTTTCCCAGTATTTCATTCTAAAGGGGGTCCTTCCCCAATTTTTAATTTTTTGGTTTTAAATAAAAATTGAATTTTTATTAAAAAAAAATTTTTTTTGAATTTTTGGTTTATAAAAAAAATTACTTTTTTTCCCTTTCTTTTTTAAAATTGTTTCCCGGGGGAAAAAATAGGGGGTTTATTTAAAAAATTTTTTTTGGGGACGACGAGTCAAATTTTGATTTTTTTGGGAAATATTTTTAAAAATTAATTCCCCGCCCTTTTAAATTTTAGACCCCATATTGGGAAAATTTTTTTAGACGTTAAATTTTTAAACCCCAATTTCAATGTTGCTTTTATGATTTTTTCTAAGGGAAAAAAACATTAAAGACTTTCCCCAAAAGGCGGGGGGGTTTTGGGGGTTTCCCCAAAACCCAGAAAAATTTAGGGGGCCCTTTTCAGGGAGGTCAAAAACAAATGGAATTGTTTTGGGTTGTCAATATAAAGTTACGTTAGTCAAAGGTTTTCCACTACGGTTGTCAGTCTATTGTGTTTTATGGGGATTTACCTCTTAAATGAAAACTTTAAAGTTTTTTTCGGTAATTTTTTTTTTTCCCAATCCGTACCCGTTGGATAGACGTTTCATAAATGGATTTTAAAAAAAACCCCGGAAATTTTTGGAAATTTGTTTTATGTAAGACAAAAAAAAATTAATTTAAATTGGATAAAAAATAATTTTTTTTCGTTTTTATTTTGTTTTTTTACTTTTTTTTTATTTCCAAATAGTAAAACAGAAATTTACCAAATTTTTTAAGTTAAACAAAGGAAAAATTTTATATTTTTTCTCCTTTTTAGATAGGTTTTTGAGCTTTTATGAGAAACGTCTTTAAAAAAAAAAAAATTATGAAAATTTTTAAAAAATAGCAGTTCCCCCGGTACACAAGAATTTTTTTTAAAAAGAAGTTCTTTAAACCCTTTTTTTTAAAAATATTTTGATGCAGAGTAAGCTTGTGAGGTATTTTGAAAAAAAAATGGGCCTAAATATAGCATTTTTAATTTAAATTTTTCAGGGGTTAAGAGATTTTAAAATTAAAAAAAAGTTTACTGGTTTATATGGGGGGAAAGGCATAATTTCTGGTTTGAATCTTTATTTCTGGTGCCATAGTTGAGTCTGCCTTTTTAAAAAAATTTAAAAAAATAATTTTTCGTACGATGAAAAGGTTTATGCGGGAAAAAAAAAATTTTCTCCGGGGTTTTTTAAATTAAAAATCGTGTTAATTGAAAATTGCTTCCAATTAGAAAATTCCTTATGCCCAAAAGAAAAATTTTAAAAAAGGTTTTTAAACCAATTACTTTTAAAAAGCGTTTTTTTTCAAAAAAAAAAATTTTTTTGCATACAATTATTTGATTTTTTCTTTGACCCAAAAAAAATTAGATAATTTTAATTACTTTAGTGAACCCCTTTTGGTTTTAAAAGCATTACTTGGTTCAGCCTTCGGGTTGGGGGTGGGGAGAGTGAAAACCCTTGAAAAAAAATTTAAAAAAATTTTTTTTCAATTTTGAAAATACTTAGAATCGTTTGTTTATGTGTAGGAAAAGAATGGCCGTTAAAAGGCCTTTGGGGGGCCCATCATAGTTTTACATTAAAACCCCGGAAATTTCCATTCATAAGTTTTTAAAGGGGAACCAAAAAAAAGTTTTCAGTACCTTCTCTGCAAAGATTAGAGAAGTTTTTTAAAATGAGTTTTATACCAAGTTTTAAAAAATTTAAATTTTGTTTCTTAACCCCCCATTAAGTCTGTCAATATGTTGATTAAACTCTAAAATTTTTTGTAAAAAGATTTTTTTTGTCTTTTAACCTTTTAAACTCCAAGAGCTGGGTTTTTGTTTCGTTACTTGGATTAGTTTTTTTAAAATTATAATTTTTTTTCTAATTCTAGAACATTTTTTTGGGAAACGATTTTTTCCCCCTCTTACCCCTAACTTCAAAGAATGTTAAACAAAAAATTAGTCGGATTGGTCCACCTTTTTTCCGATAATCGTGTTGCAAACAATTAGGTGATTCAATTTTTTTTAAAAAGCGATAGCAAAAATTGCAAAAATTAATTTTAAAATTCAAAATTTTGAACTTAAGTTATTCTAATTGGTCGAAATAAAAGATATTGTTTTTTAAGGTGTTGATGCCATTAACATGTAAAAAAATACTTTTTTTCCGTACATTAAACGTTAGTTATTTTTGGTTAGTTTAGCCAATTTTTTTTTTTAAGTTTAAAATTGGGGTTTTTTTGGGGAAATGAATCGTGGATTTTACCTACCCCCAAAACATAGCCTGCATGACATTTTGGTGTTGTGATTTTACGTACATTCGGTACTTTGGGTTATACCGCCCCACCAGTATGAAGAACACAAAAAATAAAAGGGGAAAAAAACCGATTTTAAAAGAAAAAAAAAATCTTTAATTACAAAATTCAACGATTATTTTTAAGGGAACGTTATTTTTTTTTCAAGGATTAGAAATTAAAAAAAATGTGTTATAAAGAAAAAATTTCCTCAATAAAAAAGCTTTTAGGTTTTGATCGGATTGTTTGCTTTTCTTTCTTTCTCGAGAACCCCCATTAGGGAGGCCGGGGCAAAAATAATTTAAGTTTTTTGCATGCAATAATTGCTTTTCCTTAAAATTAAAATTTTTATTTTGATCAGCCCCTCTAGTTTTTTTTTTTAAAAGGTACTATCCGGGGGGATGTTTTTTTTCTTGCATCAGCGGGGGGGGGGGGAAGCCGGAAAATGTGGGGGAAAAAAACGGAAAAATACAAAAAAACGACGCCCCCAGTGAAAGGGGGGGGGACTCTGCAAAAACGTTATCTATTGACCTCGTTTTCCCTCGTTGGGGGGGGGGGGGGGGGGGGTTTGCGATAAGATAATTTTGGGGTTTTTATTGCAAATTTGTTCTACGCTAATTTGAATCGTGAACAAAATGTCAAATAACGATTCATGCCCGGGTTTTGTGGGTTTATACTCCCAAAGTCCCGTACTTTTTTTTTAAATGCTTTTATAAACCCCTTCTTTAATTTAAAAAATGTTAATTTTAAAAGTGGCGAGGTAATCGGAAATAATTTTCGTGATTAAAATATTTTAGAACCTTTTTACGTAGACAAGAAGAGCTGTTGATTGTAATTGCCCCCCATGCGATCTGAATGAAGTATTAACCCCAAAAAAATTTGTTGTCTGTAAGGGGGGTGTAAAAATTTTTCGTCCCATTTCATCTGATCGGGAAAAAATCTTGAGAAGTAATGAGTATGGCAAAATTTGTGGGGTTTATTTTCAAAAACCCCCGGGGTAGATGAGTGATACCCTAAAAAAATTCATTTTTGAAGCCGTAGGTTAAAAATTAAAAACTTTTTTTTACCAAAAAGGTATTGGGGAAAGTGTTTTTGGCCCTTAAGGGGCTTCTTTAAGTTTTTATTTGTTTATGTTAAAAACCTTTTAGAAAAAAGGGCTGAACCCCTTTTAAAGGGGTACCTAAAAAAAAATCTGTGACTTTTTTTTGATTTTCGGACGGTTTTGGTGGGTTTTAGGGCGAAAAGGAGGGCATACGAAACTTAAAAATTAATATTTAATTAAAATACAAATTTGGTCTAAAAAAAATAATGTAATATTTGGTTACTTATTACAAAAAAATTTGGGTTTCCCATTAGGAAAAAAAACGCGTTAGTCCCTTTTTGATAAAAGTATTTCCAAAAGTACTAAAAGGGAAAGAAAATTTTGGTATTTAAATTTTTATGGAAAGGCCAAATACGAAGTTAACAAAAACAGTAAAGGCCCTGATTTTAGTCGTTTTAAATGCCCCGGCAAAAGGGGGGAAAATTTTGTGCTCGGCCAAATGGTTTTTTTTTTAATTTATTTTTATTGAAAAAAAAAGGTTTTTTTTTGTATATTTAAATATAATATTTTTTGATGTAGTTGAAAAATTTTGTTAGTGAAAATTAAATTTTTCTAAATTAAAAGCAATAGACAGGGGGGGGTTTCTTATTTTAAGCAAACACGTTAATTGGGGTTTTGGTTTGCATTTAGCGCCATAACCAGTTTGATGACCTTTTTGTTTTAGTGGGTTTGAATTTTTATCAAGGGATGAATTGGGTTTTTTAAAATATACGGAAAATTATTGTTAAACAAAATCTATAATCTTGTTATTTTTGAATAGCTAAAATTTAAAACTGCCCAAAGAAGGTAAAGTAATTAGAGGTATAGCTACCCGCACCCCGACATAAACCAAGTCAGTCCTTGATAAATTTCAAACCTCGGTAATCCAAGCTTGGAAGGTCACGCAAATTGGTTTGTCGAAAATTGAAAACCCTACCCAAATTTAATGGGTGACGGTTAATAAGAAAACCCCTCCATGTCATTTTAATTTTTAATTTTTAAAAAATACGAAATTTTTAACTATTACAAAATTTGAAACCCCCATGTCTGTAGAAAACCTTTTTTTAAAATAAAATAACCATAGCTAATACATACGTGTGTATTTCCCCTTTTTTAAAATTTTTATCCCAAATGATTGAAATGTTTGTAAAAAACCATACTAAATATTAGTAATTACTTTGGGTTTCACATTTTTTATACTAACGATTTTTCTTATAGTTTTTATTTGTTTCTGACTTCTAGAAGCGAAAACTGCCCAAAAAACTGTCGAATACACTACTGCCCAATTACATCCAAAAATACGCTGTAAAACCTCACAATATTTTTTTTTTTTAAAAAAAACATCATTTTTATGTGAAAATTTTTATTTCAACAGGGGAACCAAATATTAAGCGAATTCTTGTTTTTTTTTAATTTGGCTTTCCAAAATAAACAAATTAAACAACAAAAAACCTTGTTAGCGTTTTGTAATGGAAAAAGGGTTTAAAAAAAGTCCCGCTCTCTTCCTGTTGTTTCCCTTTGCAGCCGTTATTTTGCAATAATTGTAAATGAACTTCTTAATAGGCCCATTAAAAATTAATTTTTAAAATTTTTCCAACTGTCATTTACGTTTTTTATCTTTTATACGAGTATAAAAGTAATGAATTTTTTTTAACCCCTGGCCAGCTATTAATCCGCTTGAGTGTTTTTTGTTATTTATATTATAAATATACGATTTATATTTTTAAAAAATTAGTTAGGGAATAGTAATTATTTTTACAGATTACAAAAATTTATACTTTTTACACCCGGGCGCCATCTAGAGTATTCCCTGTTAAAAAACTGTGTGGCACAATATGTCTTAGTGTAAGCTTATCTAAAGATAAATTATGTAAACATTGCAGTCCTTAGTACTTATCTCAAATACTTATAAAATAATTGATACATTGTATGAATTTATCTCTTTGGGCATAAATAAATATC